>NW_024882810.1:0-188817 GCF_019059575.1 Amphibalanus amphitrite | reverse complement strand
TGCATTTAAGCGAATTGTCTGTGGTCGGATATCTACTGTTTGTTTGGCGGCCGGTTTACTTTCCGCACACCTTCTGCAAGGCAATTCAAGAACCTTTTTATCGCCAAAAAAAAAACCTCCAAGACCATTTTATGTATGGTTTGACGCGACTTTCAGGGCCCGGCACGCTGTGGACACGAAAGCTGAACTGCTGTGGAACCACATCATCGCCGAGTTCAAGGACTTGGGAGAAGGTAATGATCGTAATCACCATTGTCGCTGGTATGAATAGCATGTCCTAGAAAAGACACCATTTACGGTCACGATCGGTTTTGGCGTTTATCGTGAGACCAAAAGCTTTGTCCTTCACTTTATGCGATAGCAACTGGATGTTATTCCAGCTGGTGCTGTTGTGGCTATGTATGTTAAATATTGACTGTGCGGGCATGACGTGATGTAATGTCAAATTCCACAGAGCCTCCCGAGCGGGAGGGTTCAAACGCCGCCGGAACATGGTCAACTACCGGGAGGAGGAGGACCTGGACGACGACGACTACATCTGTGAGTAACCAGCTACCGTCTCATAAGCAACAACACTCAACCTGTCAGTCTCCACATTCTGCTGTGTATTATACGGTCATATCGGCCGCAATACGTGGTCTTGTTTTCCGAGTCTTCAGTCTTTTTACAAGTAGAGATAATCTCTATTTCGTGTTGTTCCAGTCTGTGACGAGTGTGACCGCGAGTGGGAGGGCGACTGTCCTGTCCACGGTCCGCTGGAGGTCGTACCCGACACCAAGGTACGGAACTCGGGAGGGTGCCGCTCTATTGGTCCATTTTACATGTTATGGCATTTGTCAGCATGTAACCTTGAACTGGTAACCACGTTGATGCCAGATGTGTGTAAGCTATTGTTATTTGTTACAGCTCACGTTACCGTTGCTCGTTATATTCTCGCTTCTCACATTAAACAACTTTTCGATGGGCACTTATTCCCTTTGTCATGTTAGAATACCCGCTTAAACATTTCAGTAGGAAAGTCTTCCGTCATAATTATTTTTGAAACTGTCATTTGAGTAAAAACCAACGTTTAATTGGACGTTATTATCATCGCAACACGCGTGCACAGGTCCCGTTCGACACTGGCGATCCTGAGAGAGACATCAAGACCCGTCCCGAGTTCCTGAACCCGGGCCGGTCCAAAATCCCCGGAGCCAACACCGGTAAAATCCTCATTATTTTATTTTATCCGGCCTGCCGATTTAGATCCCCCGAGTTACTGCCTTACGATCCTTGAGGCCGTTTTGATACATATTGCTCTTTTGTAGCGTCAATAAATTGTTGTCGTTCAGTTTCCTCAGCTCTCCCAATTTCTCGGTAACCACATTGACTATCCTCCCTTTCCTGTAACCAGGGTTGGCAAGGGGTGGCAAAAACTGGTTTTTGCCAGTGGTTTTTACCGGTTTAAACCGGCTGGCAGAAACCCTGGTGGCAAAAACTGGCAAAAACTGGCAAAAACTCAGGTAGTCAAGGCTTGCAACTTTTCTGGTAAGCAATTGATTTGAAATGAACAAATGCATTTCGGGATGTTTAAGAGACGCGCTAAGTTTCTGAAGTTTGCCCCATTAGCTACCCGGGCTGCAATGTCTATGCATGTCGGTAGACATCCGTCAGACAGACAATGCATTTCCGAAGAATCTTGGCATTTCCATGCATCACGGTTAGGGTGCTACCTATTGCAGGTGCACACGTGCAGGGGTCGCTTTCGACCAGATCTCGAGAATGGCTCTGCCGATTGCGCTCAAATTTGGAACACCGTTACAGACGGATTAGTATGGGTGTCGCAGATAAGTCAGTCGGGATCAACTTTCTACGAGCGCACGTGTGGGACGACACTTCAAGTTCTCGAGAACGGCTGCGTCGATTGAGCTCAAATTTTGTACTGATACTGTTAGGAACCAGTGAGTATGGGTGCCGTCACGTGCACAAATGAATGGCAGGCACCCCTTCGCACTTCAGCATGTGCAGCAATCACTCTTGCACTGGCTCATTTGTCGCCCCAAAAAGACGTACTGGTTAGGTACTAATGGAAAGCGGGAAGCCCATGGAAATGTTTTAATTGTATGAAACACTGGTCGAATGGTCAATAGGTTACTTCTTTTTGAAAGCATACAACTTTCACTGAATCCCCCTTAGAATGTTTCCAATTCAAATGCATGTCTAGGGAAATCATTGTAATGGTTTTGAGTTTTTGCCAGTTTTTGCCACTTTTTGCCGGTTAAAACCGGTTTAAACCGGCAAATGGCATAAACTAGTTTTTGCCGGCAAAAATGCCAACCCTGCCTGTAACTTATTATACATTATGGCTTTCTGAGATGTATTTCACAATGCGACTGCTCACATTCCGCCCTCACCAGACTGAGCCGCAGCTGTGCTTAGTCTATGACAGTTCACCACCGTTACTCCTGAATTTCCCACGGTCCATACAGGCATTTGGACGGAGAAGGACCTGCCGGCGCGGCTGAGGTTCGGTCCCTACGAGGGTATCGTCACCGCCGACCGACGCCAGGCCACCGACTCGGGCTACAGCTGGGAGGTGAGAGAGTGGCGGGTCTGGGGCGGGTCTGCGTGGGATGTATTTTCGAATCTAAATATCAATCGCGCTTATCGGGAAACAACAAAAACGGAACCAGCCAGGGAAATCAGGGAAATTGAGAGAAAACCATTTTTGAACCATTTCAGATATTTGCATTAGTGTGGTACATGAAGAGAATAAAATGAATCAGTTACCCAAAGTCGTATTACTGGTTTGATGTTAGAAAAGCCGGTGTCTGATTGACATTGCTGTCATGGATGAGAAAGTACAGTCTTCAACATCTCTGTGATGCTGACACCCCCGATAACTAGTGACTCTTAACTTCTTGTGTTGTAATTAAACGCTAAACGGCCATTGAGTATTGACTGATGCACACTATCGGTTTTGCAGATCAAAAAGTGTCGCCGCGTGCACCACTACGTGAACGCCGGCGACTCGAGCTCCAGCAACTGGCTGCGGCTGGTCAACTGTGCCCGCTTCGAGCAGGAGCAGAACCTGATCGCCTTCCAGTACAAGGGCCAGATGTACTACAGGTAACGGTGAACGTGTCTAGCGCAGACCTTGCCCTATAGAAACTTGTTCACTGCTTCTCACGGCTGCCGTCATTCAGCTATACAGTTCGCGGCCTCATATGGTCATGGGGCGCTGGTACTTTGCAGTCAGAAACAACTGTTGAATTATTGGAACATTACTCGGTAATAATAACAGCAGCGGAGCTCTACTACTCTTTCCATTGTGGTCATTCGTGATAAGTCAATTTTTATTGCACTGTGACCCTTTTTGGCAGCAGTGATTGTATTCGGTACGTGTTAATTGTTATCGCGATCAGTGCGCACGAGATTCAAAATTCAGTGCTGACTCGTCGTTTTCTGACTCATAGTTGCACCTTTCGTCATGGCCACAGGACGTACAAGCCGATTGTGAAGGGCTCCGAGCTGCTGGTCTACTATGGAGACGCCTACGCCCGGGAGCTCAACATCAATGTGCAGACGTTCAGGAAGGCTCCGGCCGCCGCCCCGCCGCCAACAGCCTTCGTGTCAGGTGGGCGACCGAATATAGCATCTCCGATAGAATAGATATATTACAAAATGTTCAGTAGTAATTGGCCCATCAGTAAAACACATGAAAAATATCATTTTTTTCCGCGAGGCATGACTCATGGGCGGCTGACTGCCATCCCCAAAGGCAGACTGACTAGAGCGACATCTATATTACTGGCCGCCTCATCTAATAGATAAGTAGACAAGCGCAACTATGAGCTTCAACAAAATGCACATGATGTCACATGTTGATAGCACGCACATACATCCATGTATGCTGGTTTGTGGTAATCAGTATCATTCGCCAGGTGGCTCCACGGTCCGCTGCGTCCACTGCGACTACGCCTGTCTGGGACAGGAGCGGCTGGACAGGCATGTGAAGACATGGCACGGTCACATCGGCAGGAACGGACGGCACAAGTGTGAGCGGTGCGAGTACTCGACGAACGATGTGCATCATTTCAGTAACCATCGCCTCACCCACACGGGAGAGCGGCCACACCGCTGTGACGAGTGCGGCAGGACGTTTATTCAGCTCAGTGATCTGACCCGTCACCGCCGCATACACACCGGCCTGAGACCGTACGTGTGTGACGTCTGTGGGAAGGCGTTTAATTACTCCAATGTCCTAACGACCCACAGACGGATCCACACCGGGGAGAAGGTGCGTCAGTGTGAGCAGTGTGGCGCCGTGTTTAACAGACTGTCTCATTACACCAGACACATGCAGTCACACAACGGAGTGAAGCCGCACCGGTGCCAGGTGTGCTCGGCCCGGTTCGTCACACGACAGCACCTCACCACACACATGCGGACTCACACGAGGGAGCGGCCGTACGGGTGCTCCTTCTGCCCGGCACGGTTCACGCAGCAGTCGCACATGAGGAAACACGTCATCGCCCGGCACACACACGACTACCGACACAGGTGTGAGCGGTGTGGTAAGGGATTTGTGGCGCCCAGTAAACTGAGGAAACACAGCGAGAGGTGCACGGTGACCAGCTGATGTGTGTGCAGCTGTACTGGCGGGGTGGTTGTTACGAGCCTATTGTGATTTTATATTGCATGATATTGCCGGTGGATCAACTTATTGCAACAATGTGACTGTTGGCTGTGATCGTTGATTAGGGGCGTTGGTGCATGCTGCTTGATCAATTTTGGACTTAGTCGCACGCACACGACTCGATGACATTGCGCTACGTTATTAAATAACCTTGTGATTAGTTTTATTCTTTGTGTTACTGGACCCTATCGATAAATGGCTCGCTCATACTGCAATGGTATGCCTCATGGAGCGTTGTGTTGATGTTTTATAGTTTCATCTGTTCAATATATTTGGTGTTTGCCTATCTCGGCTGTTTCAAACATGCCGTTCACATACCATTGGCTGTGGTAAAACAGTCTATCCTATACAGTCTCTATACGGCTAGACAGCCGTGGTGCACAGTGCCGGTGCATTACCGTCCGGCCGTTCATGGTGACCTGTCTCGGTGCACCATGCCGGCGCCACACCGTCCGCGACACTGCAGTATGTGTGTGTGGTCATACCGCCAACACAGACGGGTTATATCACGGGAGACCCGGGGCCTGACGAACGGCAGCTGTGATTTACATTAGGGGGAAATGGAACAGTGCAGTAAGACTCTGTGGTGGTCGTGATTATACCAGAGCTCATAATATTGGAGTGAACAGAAAAAATCAACCATTGACTTCAGGACAATTGTTTCAGCTACATCACCGCAACGTTCTAAAGCCTTCAACGTTCTAAAGATTGATAATCAGTTGATAGAAGTCAACCGGTTGAACTTGGTTAGTCATAGGTAGTGGTCAGGTCTGGTTAGGGATGATTAGCTTTATCACCAAAATACTGCGTGGATGGGGCTGGAGGTATGATAAAGATAGTATATGGATCCGCAGGATATCTGTATCCATCTGTATCCTTGTTCAATGTTCATTGAGTGTTGATAGGGCCTAACGTACTAAAATGTTAACAAGCGCCAGGCCTTGACCATCCCCTAGATGTCTCCTGCTCAGCTTGCGATAGAGGCGTTTTTGGAATTTGAAGTGAGGATATGCCCCTGCAGCGTCCAATAGCGCCTGTTTGGATCCGCCAGTCTGTGTGCCACTGCGCGATTTAATCCTTATTCTGTTTTGTTTTTCCCCTGGGCCCCGGTCAGCGTCGGGACATACAGCTATGCTACATAGAGCTACATAGCAACGTCGAGACATAGCTCGGTCCCAGCAGTAAAGCTCTGAGGTAGTAAAGTAATCTTGGCTCGGTACCGCCCTGGTTTGGGCGGTAGCTGACGTCCAAGACGGCCGTTCGTCCCGCCGCTGCTCCTGTGGACTCCGTGGACGTCAACTGGCGAGACGCGGCGGGTTCACAGACACACCGGCATAGTAGTAGGAGGTGCTATGTGTTATTCGAGTAGTGAATTAAAACAATTTGTTGTTCAAGGGCGCTGTAGTTTCTTGGTTGGGAAAGCCAAAACAATCGGTAAATTTTTACTTAAAGGGACTATCCCACCTTCTAAAATGTTGTTAAAACCAGTTAAATTGTGCCCGACTTTATAGATTGGATGACCAGGAACACGGTTCTGGCATTTATTTTTCATTAAACATCTTAGGCTTCCCATATTCCAAACACAAACTTTCAAATATGTGACGTCACAGCCCAAAATTACCTCCTTCCCCAGGCCACATTACTGTCATAAAGCTGATTCTTTTTACTCTGTAGGCACCACAACAAAGTTCAGACCAACTTTAAAGCGATTTTTCAGCGAACAAACCCATTTAAATCAGAATGACTAAACGAGGTGACGTCACACTAACGGTCGCTCCATGTTGAAGATAGGGCCTTGTACAAGGCCCATTTTCAAATGAAGGGAACGAATTTCTTCAACACCAAGAGGCCGCGGGGGTTGCAACCTAGATAGATAGTGGTTTCTGAACCTCGCCGCAAACTTGGCTATCTCAACTCAAACCCGATGTTAAAGGTGGGATAGTCCCTTTAACTGTTACTTAACTGTTGTCAGTTGGCTCACCCGGCTGCCACCAGGTGGTGGGGATAGCCCTCACCCCTAGACCATCCTCACCAACATAAATACCCTCTGAAGCCTCATCAGTGGCACCCACCCAGCCGTACTTGGAGCCCAGGGTACACTGGTGTTCGGCCTCGGACCGAGCGGTCGCCAGGTGAGCGCCCATCTGCTGGCACCCGGACCGCGCCGAGGAGAAACTAGCGGACGTCGTTCGCCAGGAGATACAGCGGCCGGCACAGAGGAGCCAGCCGTCCGGACAGGCGCAGGGGTCGGTGAGTGTGCCTGGAAACGGGAGCGGGACGTGAGCAGAGGTCAGAGTGGAGCCTGTGACGATATACATAGGAGCACAGCTAGGAACAGACGTGAACAAGGTTCGAATGCGGTCACTTTAGTGAGCTGGGTTTTAACATTCCCAACAAATAGATACCTGTGCCTATGCCTACATATATGATGTGTGACAAAATGATACCTGGATTTGTATGTGTGCAATGGAGTGCCCATCCGTTTACCACATACAGATTACGGGTCCCTCCACAGATACCTACTTCCCTAGAAATGGTGACTTACCATGGTGACTTACCATGGACAGTCAGCTACGGTACCTCGGTGCCTCGTTGGTCAGATCATGAACTAAACCACCTGCTGCACGGTCGGTCCAAACAACCTCGCGGGTACGCATGAATACGCCCAGAAAATTCAGCATGACACAATCACCCATGCCAACTAGCTCTGCTCGGCACGCCGTATGCTACGTACTGCTACGTACATATATTCACGGGGACATGAGTTCGGTACTCTGTTGGTGCATGAAACAGACTTTTCCACAAGTCAGGAAATGTGATTTGCCGGCTGTTGAATGACTGCTTCAGCCTTAAATTGAATAGATGGCTTGGCGAACGGGCAATGTGTGATATGAACGATTGGCATTACAGTTTAAGCTAGGGCAATAACTAAAACGCTGAATAAGAAGTCGTTGTATTGCCACGAACGGAAAAACTACGCTTTTCCAATCAAAGTTCCTGATAACCTTTATTTCAAGTGTACCTCTGTCACCCTCTGAAGATTTGGCCCGTACACAACAGCACACCTGACTAAATAAGGTTGTACATTCCAAAAGTAAAGAGACGCCGTTGTCCAATGTTCTGAATCGTTGTATTAACATCATCAACATACAAATATAGGTACACATCATGAACAATCGGCGTCATTAGTACAATACACAGGACATACCTTGTATTCAACCCACAGTTCAACTATGTATCATTGTGAAACTTTTATTTTCATCTTGGCGACCGCAAACCAAGCTGTTTATGGACGACCGTGTACGACATGATCGAGTTTGGTACGATATATCGGTCACATTGTTGAAAACAGGCCATCGATATCAAGCGGTAACACACATTTTTGTATTGTTTGTCGCCGCCAATCACACACCGTCAAAAACACGGATATGAACACTGGGAGCCTTCGGGAAACAAAAACACACACCAGCAAACACGCACACAAACAACACGAACCAGCATCAGGCGCTGGCGTCGATCGCACAGTGTGACACAAGGTCAGGTCATATCAGGTCAGGTCACATCAGGTCACATCAGTTCCCCATACATCACGTCACCATTACCATCAGGTCATCACCGCATCTCATATCAGCTTCATCTATTTTCTGTCATACAAGAGCAGCTTGTCACAATGGATCCGGTCAACCTTGGTGATACAGCGCAGCAGTGAGCTAACGTGGAGCTATGAGCCATCGGTAAACATTGGCGGAGCTATGGACCAGTAGTGAGCTAATGAAGAGCACCGAGCCAGTGGTGAGCTATTAGCTATTTCCCGAACAGCTATAACAGCTATAAATGTGTCTTTTGTCTTGGCTTTACTTAATGGGTTGCCGCTACTCAAGAGCTAACAAGGGCTGTTAGGTAATTTATTAAAACAAGTGTACGGATGAGCGCATTTTCCTCAGTATTGTTTCCAAACTGTTTTGGACAAGGTGCCATACTATATCCTGGGCTGCATGCTGACCAAATTCAGATTCATATACAATCATAAACATCATTTGAGTATGATGCAGTGATATAGGTACCTTGGTGCCATAATTTTGCAAGAAAGCTAGACGACGAGCATATGTCATGTTTCAAGCTCTACATATTTCTACTGATGCAATATTCATGCTTCTTGCCCTCAGGTGCTGCTCGACAACCACACCTATATTGAAAAGGCCCAGCTCAAGGCCATCAATCTCAACCGACCTATGGAAGAGCAGCATCTGGCGGTGTGTGCTCTGACCACAAGGCTTGTGGGCAAGAGGTGCTGGCGACCCACACCATCACCGGCCGTTGCACTAGCCGTGGAGGGTGTGAGAGGGGCTTCGTTGGAGCCCAGTGCTGTGTGGCAACTAGAAATTGTGGTGCGGTGGGGGGTCGCCTGTAATGTGTTTAACATATGCAGCGGAAAGGCTGCCCATGACCTCAACTGTTTCTTGCGAGAAAAGGTGTCTCACCTTCAGCTGGACAGTACCGTAAATGACAAGGTTGTCAAAACGATTGCTGACCTGGAGGTGCGGATCTAGGCCTGGGTAAAGGTGGGCAACGGCAAGGACCAAAGAGCAGATGCGACGGTACCCTTTGGTCGATTCGTGAAGCGGTTTCTGTTTTTTTTTTCAATAGGTAAACAGTTGGTGACGACTCTGTTTTTACGGACTTTGAGACAAATGAAGATAGTTATTTGTGAAGAGGAAAATAGTAGTTGGCTGTTCATTGTCTAAGCAGCAGCCTAGGCTGTCCAACCAACAACCTAGGCTGTCCAACCAACAACCTAGGCTGTCCAACCAATAACCTAGGCTGTCCAACCAACAACCCAGGCTGTTCAACCAATAACCTAGGCTGTCCAACCAACTACATAGGCTGCCCAACCAACAGCCTAGGCTGTCCAACCAACAACCTAAGCTGAAGCAACAACCTAGGCTAACCAACCAACAACCTAGGCTGCTCAACTGACAACCTGGGCTGTCGGAACAACAACAAGGGCTGTTCAATCCAAAACCAATGTTTTTTTCCTCTCTCTCTCTCTCTCTCTCTCTCTCTCTCTCTCTCTCTCTCTCTCTCTCTCTCTCTCTCTCTCTCTCTCTCCCTCTCTCTATCGAGGTTGATGCAAGTCCGCGAAAAGTGCATCCCAGCTGGAAACAAGTATCTACTGGCTTCGCCAAGCAACAAGAGTGGCCACTACGACGGAGGCGTGGTCCTCAAGGCTGTCGTATACTGGCTTCGCCAAACAACAAGAGTGGCCACTACGACGGAGGCGTGGTCCTCAAGGCTGTCGTATGCTGGCTTCGCCGAGCAACAAGAGTGGCCACTACGACGGAGGCGTGGTCCTCAAGGCTGTCGTATACTGGCTTCGCCGAGCAACAAGAGTGGCCACTACGACGGAGGCGTGGTCCTCAAGGCTGTCGTATACTGGCTTCGCCAAACAACAAGAGTGGCCACTACGACGGAGGCGTGGTCCTCAAGGCTGTCGTATACTGGCTTCGCCAAGCAACAAGAGTGGCCACTACGACGGAGGCGTGGTCCTCAAGGCTGTCGTATACTGGCTTCGCCAAGCAGTGGCCACTACGACGGAGGCGTGGTCCTCAAGGCTGTCGTATACTGGCTTCGCCAAGCAATAAGAGTGGCCACTACGACGGAGGCGTGGTCCTCAAGGCTGTCGTATACTGGCTTCGCCAAACAACAAGAGTGGCCACTACGACGGAGGCGTGGTCCTCAAGGCTGTCGTATACTGGCTTCGCCAAGCAACAAGAGTGGCCACTGCGACGGAGGCGTGGTCCTCAAGGCTGTCGTATACTGGCTTCGCCAAGCAACAAGAGTGGCCACTACGACGGAGGCGTGGTCCTCAAGGCTGTCGTATACTGGCTTCGCCAAGCAGTGGCCACTACGACGGAGGCGTGGTCCTCAAGGCTGTCGTATACTGGCTTCGCCGAGCAACAAGAGTGTCCACTACGGCGGAGGCGTGGTCCTCAAGGCTGTCGTATACTGGCTTGGCCAAGCAACAAGAGTGGCCACTACGACGGAGGCGTGGTCCTCAAGGCTGTCGTTGAGGAGCTGAAGCTCGATCAGCCCAAACTCTTCACTGCAACGCGCCTCAGAAAATACTGCGGCACGACCTTTCTAATGCTGGCCCTGTCGGACTCGTACTTCGAGGTTTTGATTCAACACATTGGCCACGATAAAAATGTTCATAGAGAATGTTCATAAATCATATCAAAACTTCGTTTAAATATGTCTTGCCCCAGCACTGCACAGAATGGTGTCATCCATTCTCTCTCTCTCTCTCTCTCCCTCTCTCTATCGAGGTTGATGCAAGTCCGCGAAAAGTGCATCCCAGCTGGAAACAAGTATCTACTGGCTTCGCCAAGCAACAAGAGTGGCCACTACGACGGAGGCGTGGTCCTCAAGGCTGTCGTATACTGGCTTCGCCAAACAACAAGAGTGGCCACTACGACGGAGGCGTGGTCCTCAAGGCTGTCGTATGCTGGCTTCGCCGAGCAACAAGAGTGGCCACTACGACGGAGGCGTGGTCCTCAAGGCTGTCGTATACTGGCTTCGCCGAGCAACAAGAGTGGCCACTACGACGGAGGCGTGGTCCTCAAGGCTGTCGTATACTGGCTTCGCCAAACAACAAGAGTGGCCACTACGACGGAGGCGTGGTCCTCAAGGCTGCCTTATGTGATTAATGGTGGTTACGAACGCTGATTCGGTCGGTCGGCGGTACAAACGGGTGGACCTCTGGTAGTGAACTGTATTGGAAAACGGTCGTTCAGTGCAGGCTTCCACATTGCTGCCAAATAAAAGTAGACAGACAGCCCAAACCATTGGTCGAAAACAGCCAATCATTATCAGTTTTACAGTCCACACACCCGGTAACTTTCCATGCGACGACCGCGGCGGCCCGCTCAGGTGTCAGGCAGGGGGAGGGGTACTCACGGCATATGGAGTTACGTGGCCCGCCCAGCCGAGGCGGGGAGGGGGAATCGCGACATACTCCCCACTCGAAATCGAGATAGATTTCGAAAACCAAACGTCTAGCGCATCAGACATCACAAAGAAACTAAACGCGACGCACATAGATCAGAGCAGCACTTCGCGGCGACAGATATCACACAGGTGCGGCTCAGGCTGCCGCCTCCAGCAAGAAAAGCCGGCTGATCGGGCGGCGCGTCATCCGCCCACGCAAGTGGATGACGGCGGCTCTCGCGTGGCCGTCCGGCCCGGCCAGCAGTCTCTCCACCCGAGCTGCCGGCCACCGGCCGCGCGGTCCCTCGCCGTGCACGAGGACGACGTCACCGACGTGAGGCGTGCGATTCGGCCGACCGCGAGGTGACGTGCTCCAGCAGCGCAGGGCGCTGAGATACTCGGCGCACCAACGCCGGGTCAGCTGGTTACACATCCGTTTCTGGTGCCGCCAGGCCCTGCTGATAGAGGACTCTTTCAGCGTCGGGCACAGAACACCGTCTATGGTGGTTACCCCGAACAGTAGGTGGGCAGGGGTCAGTAGGTCTTCCCCATCACCCAGGGTGAGTGGACGCAGATTGATAAAAAATGAGAGCTCGTAGAGTGTTGCAGACAGTTCATCGAAAGTCAGGTGGCACAAATGCAGAGTGACTCGCAGGGCCTTCTTGGTTACAGTTGAAGCAGTGTCTCTCTGCTTCAGCAGAGAGACACTGACATCTACTGTTTCACTGAGACCAACCTCAAGACTGGGACACCGAACCGCCTCGTCAGCCTACCGGGATACCGGCTGTACCGGCAGGACAGGACGCTGGGACGTAAGAAGGCTGGAGGTGGTGTCGCTGTCTACCTTCGTGATACTCTGCAGGCGGCTCGGATTGCTACACCAGCGCCATCTGGACAGTCGCACGCCGAGTCACTGTGGCTTAGTGTTAAGCTAAATAAGAAGAGAGCCACCACCATCGGCTGCATCTACCGACCACCTTCAACGAGTGCCACTCAGGTGGATGCCGACTACGACTACATAGAGGAGCAGTTGCAGGCCGTACTCGCCGCCCACCCGTCTCAGAAGATTGCGGTGACAGGTGACCTGAACTCGGACGCGCGCACGAGTCCCGCCGGTCACCGTCGTCTCCTCGAGCTGGAGGAGCGCTTCGGACTGTGTAATGTCGTTTGCCAGCCCACTTTTTTCAGAGGTGACGTCCAGTCCATCTTGGATGTGGTGCTATTATCACGTGATTTGTGTGATTTTAATAACCCTCCTGCATGCTTTATCGAGACTTGTCATTTTGTGTCCCATCATCGCCGCGTCATTGTTCACTCATCCATACCGCGTGTTCGACATAAGCCTGTATACCGAACAGGACGTAACTGGCGGGTGTTCGATGAGCGTGCGTTCTTGGCTGATGTCGCAGGAGTTGACTGGCGCGCGCTGGTCAGACGTGATGCTTCCTGTGAGCAGCAGTGGGATGCTTTTGCTCATGCATTGACACGCTTATTAGATAGACATGCACCCATCCGTAGGTTTAAGGTCCGTAACCCCGCTCCTCCAGCGGTCACAGAGGATACGCTGGACGTCATGCGGCAGCGCAGGGAGGCCTTGCGGTGCGCTGACGCTGACACCTATCAGCGTCTGAACGCGTTAGCTAAGCGTGCAATTAGGAAGGACCGGCGTGACGATATTACTGAGCGTGTGCGTGCTGCTCCTCCGTCGCGTCTGTTCAAGGAGCTGGAGTCTGTTATCGCTCCTAAGCGCGGCCCGTCAGTGTCCCCTGTTGATCTCACTGCCTCAGAGCTGAATGATTATTTTTGTTCTATCGGTAGAACTACTCGCGACACAGTGATGGCAGAGTTTGAGCGCTCAGATCGACACCCTCTTGATGTTCGGCTCCCACGCGTCCACACGGGAAGGCTGAACATCATCCCAGTGACGCTTGATCAACTTCACACCGTGCTCTTTAGCCTGCCAAACAAAGACCCGTGTGTACCGGGTGACGTGCCAGTCAAAATTTTAAAATCATGCTTTAACTACATCGGTCATCTTTTACTGCAAATTATTAACTGTAGCATAGTCACTGAGTCTGTCCCTTCCAGCTGGAAGTGCGCTGTTGTCATCCCTCTCCATAAGAGAGGCGAGCCCTCGCAGGCATCAAACTTCCGACCTATCACTAATGTACCCGTCATATGTAAAATCGTAGAGAAGTTAGTACACCAGCAGATCTCCAACTACCTCGAACACTATTGTCTCTTTAGTCCCGATCAACATGGTTTTATGGCACGTCACTCAACTACCACGGCTCTTTTAGCTATGACCGATCACATACTCTCTGGCATGGACCATTCCGAAGTCACCCTTTTAACTCTGATTGACTTAAGCCGTTGCTTTGACGTTGTGGATCACGCCACCTTGCTGACCAGCCTGGAACAGCTCCAGATATCCACGGGCTGGATCCGCAGCTACCTGGCCGGACACACACAGCGGGTACGAGTGGGTGACAGACTTTCTGAGCCCTTGCCCATTAACATCGGCACCTTCCAGGGTTCATGCCTCGGCCCATTGTTGTTCAACATCGTGAGCAACAGCATCGGCTGTTACATTCCATCCAGCGTCAACGGCTTCCGCATCTTGGCCGTTCGCTATGCAGACGACACCCAGGTTGCGATAACTGGCCCTCGTAGCCGGCTTCCAGAACTGAAGCTTGCTCTGGAGAACGTGTTGGACACGCTGTGCACATGGTTTCTCCAGCACGGTATGATGGTCAATGCCAGCAAAACAGAGCTCCTCATGTGCGGTGACCGTCGCCAGCTGGCTCGGATCGACGAGCCTCCTCAGATCGAGTTTATGGGTCAGGTCCTTGCGCTATCGCGAACTGTCAAAAACCTTGGTGTGGTCATGGACCCCGAGCTCACCTGGGAAGCGCACATCAACACCATCATCAACCGCTGCTTCGGCATTCTTATCGGTCTCATGCACATCAGACACATTGTTCCACATTCTATTTTACCTCGGCTTGTCGACTCTCTCGTTTTGTCCCATGTGCGGTACTGTGGTCCTGTATACGGTAGCGCCAATCGCACGACCATAGCCAGATTACAGAAAGTTTTTAACTTCTCAGCCAGAGTTATCTCCGGGCGGCGAAAATTTGATCATGTTTCTGATGTGCTAGACGAACTTGCATGGCTGCGTGTACCCGAGTTTTTAGCGCATGTGGACATGTCACTGATGCATGGCATTCTTAAGTCGGGGAAGCCTGATGTACTGCGTTCTTATATGTCCTATAACCATGAGCACGTGTGTCGAGACACCAGACAGTCGCACCTTTTAGCCGTATGTCGTGCGAAAAACAACCATGGCAAACGTCGATTTGTGCACCGAGCCGCCTCCCTGTACAATCGAATGGCGCTGCAAAACGGCTTGGCTGGTCTGAGTGTAGCAACGTTTAAGGCCAAGATGAAGGACTTACTGCGCCAGAGTAATGCAGTCGGGTAGGTCTATGCCGTGATAGAGTACTTGTCACTGCTATGCCGTCATTGTACCTCTCAATTTATCTGGTGTGTGTATGTGTGTTTTTTTTCATACCTATGCATATTGTCATGACGATGATCGGAGAATAGCCCTATTTTAGCGGAACGATCTGATGAAGTGCAATAAATAAATAAATAAATAAATCCGATCGTTCCTGTGGCCAAGCGGTCGTCAGACGGCACAGTGTCCAACTGCCGGCTGACCGTGGATTTCACGAAACTAAACCTGTTCGTGAAGCGACCGACGTACCCGGTCCGCTCGCGTCAAGACGCAGTCGCCTCCGTCTCACCCGGCGCTGCGTACTTCACAAAGCTGGACAGCAAGGCGGGGTACCACCAGATCCGATCCGGTCAGAAGACAGGGACCTGACGTGTTTAACACGCCGTGGGGCCGCTACCGGTACAAGAGGGCCCCAATCAGAATCGTCAGCTCCAGTGACGTCTAAAACCAGCGCAGTGACGCCGCGCTCGGCGACATCCTGCGCACGTGTAAGGTTGTGGATGACGTCCTGGCCTACGATGCTGACTACGCCTCTCATCTGCAGCACGTCCAGCAGATTCTGCAGAGATGTGACCAGCACGGCATCACACTCAACCCGGACAAATGTCAGTTCGCGGAAGGCGATGTTGAATTCTGTGGTTTCCACATCAATTCAACAGGCTACAGGCTGTTTGGGTCAGGAGGGCAGACATGTGTTCAGTGCTGGGGCGAGCGAGTCGGCCTCCCCCCCCATCCAGAGAAAACACAATTATTCTCGAATGGTGATGGCTACAGACAGAACTTCAATAGACAATAGATGTTATGACGGCGGTTACCCAACGGCCCTCCTACGGAAAGTGTTTGATTGATCTTATGTCCTGCGGAGATACGATCAAACAAAAAGCCCTCGGCCTCAAGATGTGGCCAGAGACGAGATTTGCAGCATGCCGTTGAGGTGCTCTACATGTTCCGCCACGACCATCCCCTTCTCTCAGGTACCATTGAGCTCTACAATGGAGTTTATGATTGAACAAGAGGACCGGCGCCTCACAGAAATGGGTATGTCAGTCACGACGTCTGTCTGTATACAGGTCAGGTCTCGTCCCCATCACCTGCTCTATGGAGATCGTCAACCATCTTTTAATGAGCTGCGCTCCGAATTCCGATGCATGCAAAGGCATGAAAACGAATCAGGAGCTCCTGAAACATCTTTTACTGCGCCAAACTGCTGTCTCAAAGCCGTACCTGGACCTGGTCATCCGTATCTGGCTCATCAGTCCGCCCGAAAGTGGAAGCATGGTCAGCGCAGTCAAAGAAGTGTTCGGCATGCACCGGCAGTTAAAACCCACGCCAATTCAGCCATGGAGCCGGCCATTCGATGGAACGGCCCTGATCTGTGCAGTGCTGACCAACGTATCGGATCAGTCGTGGCCAGACTGCAGCTGGGCCGCGCCACGAACAGTGGCAGCCCGGTCCCGCTCGCCGGGAAAGTGCTACGGCGTCATTTGGGGGAAGTGTGCGCACGATCGCGGGCATTTTTCAGAGGAGCGTCCCAAAAAGCAGTGAGATATGCTCAAAAGAAGATGTATCCTTGGAGCACAAGCCCCCGCGGACGTCCGGCCCAAATCCCCAAGTTGGAGAAATCGTCCTAGTGCATGGGGAAGGGAGCAGAGGTCGTTGGCCACTGGCTCGTGTATTAGCTCTCATTCGTGGAAGGGATGGAATCCCGACAGCTGCGATCATATCATTGCGGGGTCGTCAAACAAGGAGATCCGTGACAAAAGTATACCGCCTGGAGGCTTCCCCCGACTTCACCACATAGGCTCACTGACTTACCGTCCAACATTGAACGACCCAAACAATTGGTGACGCACACTGGTGTACGGTTTAGTGTCCGACTTAAACAGGGCGGGATTTACCAGTGCGGAGAGGGCTCCGACGCGTGCAATTCATCCTCATTTGCAATATCACTCTACAATTCCATAATTATCCCGTTTCTTTTACGAGGTCTCTGTTTTACTTGTCAGGGTTGCCCTTGGGGGAAAAACACCCATTTTTGTTGTGTTTGCTGATGCCTTCTCATTTCAGAGAACGAGATGGACGTCATATGCCTTCAGAACGACGAGGCGGACCAGTGGTTCGCGGAGCAGGCGGTGCCGCTGGAGCCAGTTCGTGACCCAGGATGCATCTGGTCTTGGGTGACTCAGTTGCGGAAAGGTCCAGACTGGGGCTCCGTCACGGATTTGACCTGCAGCCGTGCGTGCGAGGGCGCGACGTGGCTGACGATCCTCAACAACATCGAGACCGACATCAGCGCCTGGCAGGTGACGGCCGCCGCAAGCGGTGAGCGCCTCGGCAGCGCGCTCCTCTGGCTGAACGGAGCTGAGCTGTACACCCGGTACACGCAGATGTCGTCCTTCACCGCAGCGGATGTAGGCAGTATCGGGGAGCGCGCTACCCGCGTCATCGGTCGCCTCCTGGACCACGAGCGCACGCTGATGCGGCTCGACCTTGCGACCGTCTCAAGTGCCTGCCCATCGGGAGGTCGCTTGTACGGAAGATGGGTCACCACGAGCGGGGGATCTGGGGCATCGAGCGTTTCCTTGTTGACGGCGTGCACTCCCCTCGGGTGCGCCAAGCTCACAGCGTCCACCCACCTCCCCAAGTGGCTGAAAATGGGTGATGAGTAATGTGTGTGCCACGGACATCAACCTGCCGTACTATCTGGTGACGATGAGGCGCTCCCACTGCAGCACCAGCTGATGCGGCCCTACCCGAGAGCGTCGCTAGCAGGCGAGCAAGCCGACGCTAGACACATCATCAAATACCGTCTCAGGTCAGACCGCCGATGCGTGGAGAACGCATTTGACATTATGGTCAAGGCTGGCGGATTACCCACGGTAATGGCCGGCCTGTGCAGTAATACAGCGATATAATTCGGTGAGATGTTCATCTTAGGTTTGTCTAGTTCAGTTTAATTTGCTATATTGTTTCTCGGTATATTTATTGAGTTTTGTTGCTTTCGTTTGGTTGGATGATCGACAACCGTTTGGCACGGACAAATTGCGCCAGGCGAGGAGGCAGGCAGTTGTGTCCTCAAGAGCTGTACCTATGTGATCTGATTGTTTCATTTTTCGTTTTTAGTAACCGTGTGTTATGACCACTGCCGGCATAATACATGAGTGCCGAAATATCAAGTTTGAGAGATACGCAGCGAGCAAGAAATCGACTACGAGACAACTTTGAGGCAACCAACAGTTGCAGAAAAGCACAGGCGGTCACCGCTGTCATTCATGAAGAAGCCGACCGGTTCTGGCTACATGGTGCCCACTGGACGACCCGACAACGCAGCTTCCAACCGATCTACCCGAACGGCCTCCTCAGTCCAGTCCAATCAGCCGCCTCTCGGAGTGATGCCCCTTCAGTGACGGACAACGTCCCAAGGTATGCCGTGCACATATTTACTCCGTACCCGCTGCCAGAACGTACCACCGGTGGCCAAACAAACCAGTACGCCTCCGCATGGAGTCCAGCTCTCTGTAACGTGCATGCGCGGTCAACGATTTTTGAAACGGCCATCCGAGAGCGGTTGGTTCGCTGCATGTTGGCCAGCGAGACGGCGGCGGCGGTGCTCAGGTCCCAGCTGCACTGACACTCAGGCGTGCTAGCCGACATCGCAGGTAGGTAGCCGCAGGTTGTTTCTTCATTAGATTGGTTCGCTGCATGTTGGCCAGCGAGCCGGCGGCGGTGTCCGGCGAGCGCAGCCGGCGAGCTCAGCTCACCATATTTGTGTATCGCTATGGGGAACATCAATGATGTCCACTTGCTTATTTTTTGTTTATACAAGCAGTCAATCCATATTATGATTTCATCCATTGACGAGAAACATTCTGTGCGCCGTACAGGGACTCGGCACCGCTCCCCCCATTGAGGGAAACAGCGGCCTGCCGCTGCCGCCACCGGCGATCTTTGGAGCTGCTGGCCCGTCATCGGTAAGTACATGTTCTTCAAATCATTCAATATTCAATCATCATTCTTTCAATTCAATCCCTTAATTTGCTTACTTTATTTCACTCATTCAGGAAGATCACGATAAAAATAATTTGTTGAATTTCATCCATGCATTGCCGGTGCATTATAAGTTAGATTCGCTGATAGTGGATTCCTTTAAATAGACCGGCTAACATTAAAGGTGTATTGCTGTACATTGCCTTATACCTATTATTGTGTGTAGTATTAATGGCATGTGTTTGTTTATTTTTCAGGGTCCCAGCACCACTGCCGACGCCGGGGGCTCAGCAGCCGCCGCCGTCGACCCCGGCGAGGGCACCAGTGGGCCGCCGGCGATCTCGAGGAGGGCTGACCCGTCATCGGTGAGTATACAGGGAAAGGAGAATGGTATCACGATGTGTGATGGATAACCGATCCATTTAAAATTGGTATAACGATGTGTGATGGAAACCGATCCATTTAAAATACATTGAATTTAATATGTGACACCAAAACATATATGTTTCGCAATGCACTTGATGTCAGATTCTTACACAGCCCAGCTGCACTGACACACAGGCGTGCTAGCTGACATCGCGGGTAGGTATACCCGGCTGATGCTGCAAACGATGTGTCGTGAGATGACAAGTGCGTCAATAGCAGGCCTAAAAAAGCAGGTCCGAGAAAGCAGGTCCGAAGCTACAGCGTCGCTAGTGTGACCTCACACGGCGAATGTTGGCCGCCTGAAGGGTAGCCGCATGGCGCCGCTCGGCTGGGAAAGGGGAAAGGCCCGAAGGATTGCGGAGGAGCCACGGCGCCTGCAAAGCGCCGCCGATGCCTGGCTGGCAACGTTAGCGCTAACGTGCCGAATGCGAAAGGACATGGTGCTGAGCATTGATACGTGACTTCTCTACCAACTGGTGATTTGTATTGGCGTGTATGTGCATAGATAGCACGTGGCTTATCTGCTGGATATGCTGCTGGCTTATAACCTTTTATGAAACTGTTCGGCTGTGTTGATATGCATTGCTGTACAGCTGCGACTGTACAAATACGGCATGTCTTGTGCGTTGGTGAAAGCATGCATGTTATGCTGGATATGCACCATGGAAGCACCTTTTATGAAACTGTTCGGCTGTGTTGATATGCATTGCTGTACAGCTGCGACTGTACAAATACTGCATGTCTTGTGCGTTGGTGAAAGCATGCATGTTATGCTGGATATGCACCATGGAAGCACCTTTTATGAAACTGTTCGGCTGTGTTCATATGCATTGCTTTACAACCGCGACTGTACAAATACTGCATATCTTGTAGGTACGTTTATCTGATCGATGAGTTAATACAGGAATCCGTTGTCATTCGGGTGTGTTTCGTAATAGCTCTTCCAACTTTGACAAATATCGACAGTGCCGTAACAAAATGGGTAATTCGTATACAGACTGCAACCAAACTGGTACAAGTTCTTTTACAACATATTCCTAAATCAGAATCAGACCCCACCAAAGCCAAAGAGGGTCCCCTCGCGCTCCCCTTTGCGCAGACCGTCAACCTACAACCAAATCCTGGAGCTCTCGACCACGAACCTCCCCCTCACCGAACAAGAGTACGTGAGAGTATGGAAGACGATCAGTGCTATATCGCGTTCAGAACATCGAAGAATGCGAAACTGGTACGCCTTTAGCGGCCCACCGCATCCACCTCGGACCATCCATCCTGATGCCGCGCCCGCTCGGAGCCCTCGTCTACACACTAGGCAGATGGGGATCCCATACCAACGGAGTCGTTTACGACATCCGCATCCCACGCCGACCCGACGAGAACCCACCACCCTGGTGGATACCAGACCCAGACCTCATCCGAAAGTGGCAGACACTCCACCATCGAGTACAGAAGTACTACATGTGTGCCGAGTCACCACGCCGATACGCGTGGAAAGGACAGCCACTCGTCATCAATGTCACGAAGGAAGCGGACAACTACGTCCAAGCTGACAGCCTAACCAACGAGGCCCAGCTCTCCAACGCCGTCATACGTTGTGTCAACGAGTCTGAGATGTTTCTTGACTCTCACATCACGTACGACACCAACCACCTGATCATGACCACACGTCACTGGATTCCAAATCTAGTAACGGCGTACGTCGGCTACTATGTTACAGAATTCCAGTACAGCAGACTACTGCTACTACACAAACCGCGCTTCTTAGTGCGCCGCCAAACCGCACTTCTTAGTGCGAGGAAGCAACTTTTATTTAGTATTTTCGTTTCGCCTAATGCGACATGTCACCGATGTGACTTACCTTAATTGTGTTATCTCAATGTTAATCAAGATGTGTTACGTTTAGGAAAAGCGGATATTGCTAACCCTGAAGTCGATTACGACGCCCCCCCCCCCCCCACCACCACTACCAACCTAGGACAACCTACCTTTTGGAAGTGAGCTATCATATGCGGGAAACCCTACCCGACAAAATTCCCGCAGTAACCGCTGATTCCATTTAAAAAAGACAAAGTAAACAAGCAAGAACTACTGTTTTCTCAATAGTTTCCCCTCTGCTTTTCGCGTAACTTGCATACTTGGGCCTACTATGCCGTCTAATGCCTCGATTGTTTCATTTCTAGTACCGTTTCGCCCTTCATCTCGCCGGTGGCGGTCCGGCCGTCGTCTTTACCAGCACTGGCCTCGGTTATCGACGTGGTGGCTTCTCGGACAGGCGTCCAAACCGTCTTCTGGGTGAACAGCTTGGTCGAAGAACGAAACTGGGGCGATCGAACGGCAAATGGGGTCGAGTATCTGGACAATGAAATGTGCAGTCAGCGCAGTCCCGGTCAGTGCAGCGCTCATGCAGCTACTAATCGGCGGCAGCTTCGCCTTCTGGGCGGCGCAGCGCTGCACTCTCGGACCAACGGTGGACCATCACCGGCTCCTCCGACTGGTGAGGGAGCACCTAACATCCCTCCTGATGGCCTCCTGTGAGGAGCTGTGGGACCTGGACATCCTGCTTGAGAGCGGGATAGAGCCGCTCCCAGAGCGCCAGCTGTGGCTCCGTCTGGGACGTATGCTCCTCCGGCTGGCTGTGTTTTAATGCATCCGTCTCCGCCCCAAGGCTCCCTGCTGGGAGAGCTGGTGGAGTTACGCCATCCCCCGCCTGGTCCGCGCGTCCCCCGCCTGCTCCAGTGGTACCACCACATGCACTCGGGGACACACCAACAGCAGTGTTACCTGTATATGGCCTGGAGCGTGGTGAACCCCGCGGATCTGGCGGGCGGCGAGCCAATGATGTCACCGGTCGGTGACGTCGTCACGCTCGACGTGACGCCGCTCACCCGGCTCCTCACCGAATCTGACATGGAGTCCCTGCTGGGTGACCCGGCTGCGGTGGCCGCCTGGTGGTGCCGGCAGCTGCTGCGGCCGCCGGCGGAGCGGCCGGCCGAGCTTCTGCTGCGGTCCGAGCTGCTGCTGCGGGCCCTCAATGAGGCCGTGCCGCGGAAGATGAACTGGTGGCGAGAGAGGGACCGGAAGGAGAAGCAGAACTGAAAGGGGAACTTCGGACCACTGAGCACCTACCAGCGGTGCCGGGAGGGGTTAACAAAACTGGTGAGGGTTGTGCTGCGGAGGTTGTACTTCATTAAGGGCTGACCATGGGCATGCTGGCAGCCGGTGCTGGCTGAGTGGTCGTGATGCTGCTCCCGCTGCGTTCTCGCCTTCGAGCCCGTGATGTGTCGGTTGCGGTGTACCGGCGCAGGCGGCGACTGTCGAACCAGGTGCTGCGACGGCTGTTCTCCCGCCACAGCGCCAACCCTGAAGTCACGTTCGGACAGTTCACGTTTGCAGATGACTTCCTCTCGGATGAAAAACGACGTGGTAATGAACCGATGACGGGGTGGCGCCACCGTCCAGAGCACCTTCTCCGGACTGGAGCCGGATCTCCACCACCGGGAGATGACGGCGACCTCGCATCAGCTCCCGCGAGGATAGCTGCATAGTGTATACTGGGTTAGCGCCAACAACGTTCACAGTCGCTTCACCGGTGGCAGCAATCTCCATCCGGGCTTAATGTCCACCTGCAGCATAAACATTCAACGAACCGTGGAGATGCTGCTGACGCGAACGCGTCGGATCCTGGTCCTGGGACCGCTACTGCTCCTGGATGGCGACTTGGCCGGGCTGGCCTGGGAAAAAAAACAGCCGCTTATCATCTGGAGCGGGCCGCTAAGAGGTCGGTGATCGGTGGCGTCGATCCACACTGAGGCCAGTATTCAGTTCGTTCCCTGGGGCGCTGCCATACCGGCGACCCACACTGAGGCCAGTATGCAGTTCGTTCCCCTTGGGCGCTGCCTCATCAAGAAGAAGCAGCGGGACGTCACTGGATCCGTGCCGAGTGCGCGGACTGGTTCCCAGGGGATCTTGTCCACCCCAGTTCCAGTGTGTGTGTCTGAGTGGTATCAAGTCCCGTGCCGGCCTGTCCGCACTGTAGTGAATGGCGCCCCGCCCTCCTCTGTGATCACGCGATCTTGTGACCGCCGACCATTTCCTGGCCGGCTGGGTCAGTCGGTGCCGGGCAGCCAGGCAATACAGGTCTCTGGAGGACGCGGACTTAGAGGGAAGCTGGCGGACCCACAGCACCTGCCCATCTGACTGAGGTTCAGCGGTTCGGTGTAGGTGACTGTAATGCCTACCAGGTCCATGTGTCCTGACACGTGTTTGATTGCGAACAATGTTTAACAGTGCACGTGTTATACGGTGAATATTTTGTTTCGTGTTTATCGAGTAAGCTTTATGTTGTGTGAATTAAAAAAATTGCGTTTTTCGGGTGAGGAAAAGGTTGCGATAATGTAAGGCTGTTCATTCGGCGGTTGCGGCTTCGTTCGGCACTGCGGCTAGGTGCACCGGTATTTTAAGCGCGGCTCGCGCGGCCGCTCGGCTCGGCCGCCAGTGCCGGTGTCCTTATATGTCAAACGGGTGTTCTGTCGCGTGATGGCCCGAGCCGAGGTCAGGGTCTCCCGCCGGACGGTGCGTCAGTTCGTATTCAGTACTGACTCGAAGACCACCTAAAGCCGACCTCCGACCGCCGCCCACCCGATAACAAATTCGCCGTCGCTGATATGAACCTCTTTCCCTATACGGTGATCACTGGGGTGGTGGCAGCGTCTCTATCCGTGTCTCTCCTTTATGTTCATTTACGTCAGAAATGGCACAGCGACCCTGGTCGTATTGCGCATTGGAGCGGTTTATTCGGACTCTTTAAATACGGCCGTCGGCTTTACCAGCACTGGCCTCGGTTATCGACGTGGTGGCTTCTCGGACAGGCGTCCCAACCATCTTCTGGGTGAAAAGCTTGGTCGAAGAACGAAACTGGGGCGATCGAACGGCTAATGGGGTCGAGCATCTGGACAATGAAATGTGCAGTCAGCGCAGTCCCAGTCAGTGCAGCGCTCATGCAGCTACTCATCGGCGACAGCTTCGCCTTCTGGGCGGCGCAGCGCTGCACTCTCGGACCAACGGCGGACCATCACCGGCTCCCTCCGACTGGTGAGGGAGCACCTAACATCCCTCCTGATGGCCTCCTGTGAGGAGCTTTGGGACCTGGACATCCTGCTGGAGGGCGGGACGGAGCCGTTTTCAGAACGCAAATTGCGACTCCATCTGGGACGGCTGCTCCTCCGGCTGGCTGTGTTTGAAGGCATCCGTTTCCGCCGCGAGGCTCCCTGCTGAGAGAGCTGGTGGAGTTACGCCATCCCCCGCCTGGTCCCCCCCCCCGCCTGCTCCAGTGGTACCACCACATGATGTCGGGGACACACTGGCAGCAGTGTTTCCTGCTCATGGCCTGGAGCGTGGTGTACCCGGCGGACCTGGCGGACGGCGAGCCGATGATGTCACCGGTCGGTGACGCCGTCACGCTCGACGTGACGCCGCTCACCCGGCTCCTCATCGACTCTGACCTGGAGTCCCTGCTGGGTGACCCGGCTGCGGTGGCCGCCTGGTGGGGTCGGCAGCTGCTGCGGCCGCCGGCGGAGCCGCCGGCCGGGCCGAGCTACTGCTGCAGCACGAGCTGCTACAGCGGGCCCCCAGTGAGGCCGTGCCACGGAAGATGGACTGGTGGCGAGAGAGGGACCGGAAGGAGAAGCAGAACTGGGAGGGGAACTTCGGACCACTGAACACCTACCAGCAGTGCCGGGAGAGGTTAACAAAACTGTCGAGGGGTTGTACCGCGGAGGTTGTACTGCATTAAGAGCTGACCACGGGCATGCTGGCAGCCGGTGCTGGCCGGGTAATCGTGATGCCGCTCCCGCCGCGTTCTCGCCTTCGGGCCCGTGATCTATTGGTTGCAGTGAACCAGCGCAGGCGGCGACTGTCGAACCAGGTGCAGCGACGACAGTTCTCCCGCCCCAGCGTCAGCCCCGAAGTCACGTTCGGACAGTCCACGTTTGCAGATGACTTCCTTTGCCCCGACGGCGTGCACCGCCAGCTGCGGGATGGCAGGCCCTGGCGGAGGCGATGACCAACATGTCCCGCGACGCGCAAATCGCCGGGCTTTCTCACATGTCCGTCCCCAGGGCCGGCAGACGTGATGCTTTTTGTGTGTGTCCCGCTGCACCTGCGTGTCGCTCGCAGCTCTTGTTGTTTCCTAATCGCATAGGTACCTCACATATGTTACTTTGTGTTCTCGTCTGACAATACGCGGCTAGGCTATCCCTCGTTGACGTTGAAAATTGGTCACACCTTCAGCAAGGTGTTGACGACCTCAAGGGAGCTGGATGAATTTTATTTTTACCAACCTTTTTGCTTATCATTTTTGGAGTTAAGCACAAAGGCTGGATGTATTTATTTATCTATTTATTTGATAATTATGAGCCATCTAAAATTATCAAATAAATAAATAAAAACAGTTGATGGATTGGGTGGCTACATGTGGCTCTTCGCCAAAATGCAGAAGGCCACCAGTCTCTCCCAGCTATATCATGGCTCCGAAAAAATTCCGTCTAATGGCGCTGTCGAAGAAACAGCAGTGGATGCTCGGTGACGTAAACTTTGCTTTGATTACTTGTTTTAACACTATTCTTGCATTTACCAGTCCGGTGCAGTAGTGAAACCACAACGCCCAGCCCATCGTGTCTTGTGGAAATCGCCAATGCAGCCGATGATCCTGCTTCGGACCAAGAGGAAGAACTCTATGCGGTATCAGACGAGCAGGCACTACAGACCTCTCAGATGCACTGTACTTTCCCAAATGCAGCCGATGATCCTGCTTCGGACCAAGAGGAAGAACTGTCGAGGTTAAGTATAACTGTGCGCGTGTCTCCGATGCCTCGCGCTGCTTCCGTTGCCAAATGTTCGGCCACAGCGAGGGCAACAGCCAAGGTAAGCTAGTGTGCGTCCCGGAATGACGCCCAACCAGGACAGTCGCTCGGGACCCCTCAATGCATTAACTGCAGAGAGGGGGGGGGGGCGCCTCACTCCGCGAGTGATAGGTCCCTCCTCTACGTGAGCCGAGGAGAAAGAGATAAGCATCACCAACACTACCCGAAATCTGTCGTTCAAAGATACACGGGAGATGCATAGCCCAAGCCACCCAAAGACCTTGTATGCCCAGAAGGTGAAAGAAACAAGCTCTTCAGACTTCTCCCAAACAGGTGCGCACAGCTCATGCGCACCAGCTGGGAGAAGGTCCAGGGAACTGCAGGGACATCTCTACCCTGCTCATGCCTGGCACCTGGGTCAAAGCAAAAAGGACAGCGCCTAGTTGAGGCGGATTTCACCAGTCCTCTCACAAGGCTGGAAAGCAGTAAGAAAGTGTTCAGCTCTGCTCCTGATCCCCTACCAAGCCCTTCTGAGAAAAAAATGGCGGGGTTCTTGGAGCAGCTGCAGTGTGCCCAACTGCTGCCATTTTAAAGACAGCTGCCGGGTTCGCAGAAGCTGTGCCTGAAATCCCTTTGCCATCAGAGTCCCCTACGTTCTCAAGAAGCTAGTAAAATGCACCTAGCTCTGGGCGATTCCATTGCCCGAAGAGCTAAACTTCAGCCTACCGGTATGGCAGACGAGATCTCCCATCAGTTGACCCTCGATCACCGGTGGGAGCGGACGTGTCCCCTCCCCTCCGCGCCAGGTACCACCCTTTGTGAGCGTGTCAGAGACTGTGAGCGACCGCGAGTGAACAGCGCGGCCGGCGGCGGGTGACCATACCATATAGTGTTGACTCAAAATTGACTATGGCTAACAAAGGACAGAGTGACCACGATCTCCACGCGGCTGTGATGAGCATTCTGAAAGAGGAATCCTTCACGGCACGATTACTGGATATCGTGACGAGGCTGGGCAGTCAACCGGGCAAACGAGGCGACGGAAGCGAGGATTGTGGCACTGGAGAACGAGCTGGCAGCCACCAAAACCAAGCTGGAGTAGACGGAACGGCGGATCGAGGACGCAGGCGCGTACAGCCGACGCAACTGCCTAATCATTAGCGGCATCCCGGAGGCAGCTGACGAGGCGACTGACCGGCTGGTCCTGGACGTCGGCCGGGCCGCTGGGCTCGACTGTCAGCGGAGTGCCTCGACAGATCCGACCGTCTGGGCCGACCGCAACCGGACAAGAAGAGGCAGATCATCGCGAAGTTTGCATCCTTCAACTTCAGACAAAAGCTGTTCTTCAAAAGAAAGGAGCTGGCGGCACACAAGGTGGGAGATCATCCCATTTTAACTCGATCTGTCGTCGGCCAGAACTTCATTTCCGAGTGTCTGACGCCCAAAAACCAACATCTGTTGTACGTCGCCCGGCAACTGAAGCAGAGGAAATCGCTCTAGACAGCGTATACCACCAACGGTAAAGTGATAATAAAAAAGACGGAGGGCTTCAGCTCGCCTGCACCTGAACCTGATGCCCGGAAAGCTGTCAGTCTCTCCCAGTCAGAAGCAGTATGACGGCTTTGAGATCCCCGAGGTACGATATATCCATGAAAACCGAGTTAGTTGTTGGACAGCTGCTCTCGACGTCCTTCAAGACACTGAGAACGTCCGTGCGAACACATTTTTCCTCTAAGGCGCATGCAGTGATGGCAGAGAAAGTGAGGGAAACTGCCAGAGAGGATGGGCAGAGAACCGCGCGCGACGATACGGCTGCAGAACGCGTGTTGCGAGCCGCGTACCACACTGTGGTTGAATCTGGTTCTCACCGCTCTTTCGAGGGACAAGTGGTTCTTCTGCACAAAAGTGGAGCAGACATTGGTGACAAGAACCACAGTAGTGGGATGATGGTGAAGGCAAGGGACACCTTTCATGAAATTATGCTGGATGAAATGAAGGCTTTTGTTGAAAAGCAGCCCTGTGTGTCACTTGTTGCTGACAATGTCACGCTCAATAAGCGCACAGTGGACATAACTGCCATTGACCTGGTGGTTCCCACTTCGCCACCAAGTGAAATGCTGGTCAACTTTGTTGTAGCCGCTCCCGTTGTGAAGGAACACGATGGAACGGAAATGGCAGGTGACTTACGAGGTCAGTGACGAGAAAGGGAGCAACACGTCCCGAACGGGTGGCGGCGTTTGGTGGCAGCGGACAGTCCCACCACATGGATGTAGCCAGAAAGCTGTCAGTCTCTCCCAGTCAGAAGCAGTGGCAGCAGACAGCCCCACCACATGAATGTAGCCAGAAAGCTGTCAGTCTCTCCCAGTCAGAAGCAGTGGCAGCGGACAGCCCCACCACATGGCTGTAGCCAGAAAGCTGTCCGTCTCTCCCAGTCAGAAGCAGTGGCAGCGGACAGCCCCACCACATGAATGTAGCCAGAAAGCTGTCAGTCTCTCCCAGTCAGAAGCAGTGGCAGCGGATAGCCCCACCACATGAATGTAGCCAGAAAGCTGTCCGTCTCTCCCAGTCAGAAGCAGTGGCAGCGGACAGTTCCACCACATGGATGTAGCCAGAAAGCTGTCCGTCTCTCCCAGTCAGAAGCAGTGGCAGCGGACAGTTCCACCACATGGATGTAGCCAGAAAGCTGTCAGTCTCTCCCAGTCAGAAGCAGTGGTAGCGGACAGCCCCACCACATGGATGTGGCCAGAAAGGTGTCAGTCTCTCCCAGTCAGAAGCAGTGGCAGCGGACAGCTCCACCACATGGATGTAGCCAGAAGACTGTCAGTGTCTCTACCAGTCAGAAGCAGTGGCAGCGGAAAGCCCCACCTCATGGATGTAGCCAGAAAGCTGTCAGTCTCTCCCAGTCAGAAGCAGTATGGCAGCTTTGAGAACCCCGTGTGTCTCGGAAAAACAAGGAGGAAATGTTTGGTCTTGTGGACGAGCTGACAGACTGTCCGTTGATAAGAAGCGTGCAACGGGCCATACAACAGACATGCCGCCCTCACCTAAAAGGCTATTCTATGTAGCCTTTAACAAGGGACGAGACGGGAAGGCTGCGAGGATTTTGGTTTCCGCCTACATTGATCAATCCAGGCAAGTCACAAACCGTAATATACCCCAGGCGCTGTCTCCCCTCGAGCAGAAACGGGCCGAAAAACTCGACCTGCTCCAAGGCATCGGGAAACGAAAGTGGCGCTTGCCGATCATTATCACGCCATACGTCAAGGACGCCCTTGATGTGCTAGTGCTGAAACGGAACTCGATGGGCCGCAACTCTCGAACATTCATAATGGGGATGTTCGGCTTATTTCCTGACCAGGTGACAGCATTGCCTTTTTTTGGACACAGAAAATGTGGCGGCGAATGCGCCTATTGCGCCCACTGTGTGACCTATATACGGCATTGCTGTGTAGAGTCCGTGCGCTCGGTTGAAGGAATTGAAGTTCGGTGAATTTTATAACAGTTGACTTGAATTTCGCTCAGATGTGTCTGTAACTCTGACGCGCTACATTTTAAACGCGCATTTTCCATCACCTCTCTCACGACGACGATGGCGTGTGCACCGGGGTTTGGGCGCCGGCGCTGACGCGACCGCACCGCCGCGCCGGCAAAAAGCCCCCGGGCCACGCCGGACCAAAAGGGTATGGCCGGGGCGAGAGGGGACCCGGCCGTCAAAACAACCCGGGCGCAGAGGCGGTGGAAGGAGGAGACCACGGGAAGAGCAGGACGAACACCAGTACCTGAGGACGCCTCTGTCAGCCATGAGGCAGCTGCACTGGGGAGCCGAGGGAGAATGAGGCCAGGAGGACAGAAGAGAACATTATGAGCCGAGGGTTGAACGGCGGCGGGTCAGGACGTCGGCTGGGCCGGACGGCCCGTGTGGCCGGACGGCCCTGCAGTCGGAGCCTGAGCCGAGGGTTGAACAGAGTCAGAGTCGGGACTGGGAACTGACCAGCGGCGGGTCAGGACGTCGGCTGGGCCGGACGGCCCGTGTGGCCGTACAGTCTGGACGGGGGAGTCGACAGCGACGGGCCAGGACGTCGGCGGGGTCCGGGCGGCCCTACCCGCCGCACAGCCCGCCGGCCGGACGGCGCTGAAGAAGAGTCCGTGTCTGCAGCTCAACAGCGACGGAGGACACCGGTCGGGGCCGGCGGCCCGTGCTGGCTGGACGGCCTACCACTTCGGACTGCTAGCAGCTCCAACGACCAACGCAGCCTAACCATCAGGCAAGGTTTAGCCATGATCTGGTCGGGTGCTGGGCTGCTCACCTTTCTATCCTTTTGCCCAGCTCCGACCCACTGATGTTTCTCTCTGATCTTACATTAAAGAAAATTCCTTCCTAGTTTGGTCTGGGTACAGGTAAGGTAATTATTTAGGATGATTGACACGTTAAACTAGGGGGGGGGGACTACGTTCAACGGCAATCGCGCGATTTACTGTCGGAATTGTTTTCATTGCTGATTATCATTCAATTTTCGTAAGGATGCATAATTTGGGGACGATATATGTAGGATCTTGTGCGTATCCAGAGACCATATGCGACTGTAGTGCGCATGCCACAACCTGAACCTGGTGGTCGGTCATGCCCTTGGGGCAACTGACCTCCGTGATCCAGCATACGCTGCCCTAGTGAGGCAAATCGCGGTTATGAAGCGCTCTGGCCTCCACATTGCCACCTCTGAGACATGCAGACAGTACCTCAGGCGAAGGTGCGGCAGGTGCATCAACCACTGGAGGAGGAGGTGAGGCACCAGCCTAAAGCCTAAGCAACACTAGTGTGAATTCCGACGTGTTCCTCATCACATACCTCACATATGTCGCTTTGTGTTCTCGTCTGTGCAATACAACGCCACGTAAATCAACGCCAGTCATACTTTTCTTCTTTTCCATGAGAATCGCGACGATGCCTCGCATGAGGTCAATGGGCCACAGGCGGACGGCCTCGGCGTCGCTAATATCGGGTTTGGGGGAGCATCACAGGGTCCGGAGCCACCGGCCAGCACCTCAGACGGCGCCACACCGGCCCCGGCGGCGAGGCCCCAATCGAGCTCGCGCTACCAGGAGCCTCCGGCCGCCACCTCCAGCGCGACCTCGTCCCCGGCTGCGCTGACCATCTCAGCGACACAGCTGCGGGCCATGATGGAGGAAACTGCCAGAGGTGGTGCCCGCTGCGGTGGCGACATATGCAGCAGCTGCGACGGCAGACGGCTCTGCGCCAGAACTTTCCGCAAACCTCCTCGCCCTACCGGCTCTGTCTGCATACAGAGCCGGCGAACAGGGTCGGCACTTCATATTGCATTTTCATCGTTTCACCGAAGATGATATCCATAAGATGGCGCGGGAAGCTCGCGCCCTGGCCGTCAACCCCGTTCTGGACGACCGACGAGGTGTCCACAACAAAGAGGGTGTCCAGGAAGCGTCACAGAAGCACCCGAAAAAAAAGGCAAAGGACCTCCAAAATTCACATTGAACAATTTGCAAGATCGTTACAGAGGATCTGGATATGAAACCATTCAAGATACTACGCCGACACCTGATGTCGCGAGGATCAAAAGCAAAGCGGCTGGAGAGGACCAAGAAGATGTTGCAGGCAATGCGTAGCGCCGGTGACAGGATATTCATGTGAAACAATACAAGAAATCAAAAGTTCCATGACCAGGCTGGAAACACAGCTCTTCAACACGCTCGATGTTGTTATGGCGATTGGCAAAAGAGGCAACAAAGTGCCGGTTCTGATACCGGACGACGCTCAGGCAGGCATCGTCGCCTTGCTTGAAGTCAGGGACAAATACGTACGGAATGACAATAAGTTTCTCTTGGCCTCGCCGACGAACCAGAGCGGTCATTTTCCCGGTTGTGAAGCCCTGAAATTTGTGATCTTAGCACTTCCACTTTTGTTTTACATGTTTTAAGTGTCTTTTACCCATATCGTGTCTTTTACCGGTTAAGTGTCTTTTGTCCATATTGCTGACGCGAGCACATGAAAAACCAGTGATTGTCTGGATGAGCTTCAAATATATTCTGATTCTGGTTTTTAGACGCTGCACTGAAGCACCTCATACCAGAGCTCCGCGAGGAGGATACTCTTTAGGCAGCCCCCACAGCCGGAGGACCCGTGGTGATATGGGCTGAGGGAGCCCTCTGGGTCGAGGGCGAGAAGGTTGTCGATTTTGAAGTGCTGAACAAGATCGACCAGTTCCTGACATGGGGCGCCGCCTTCGCGGTATTCACCCAGAAGCCAAGCCGCAAAGCCACAAAATGCTCCACGTACGTGGCAACTGTGCTGATACTTTAAACGGACATCCTGATGCCCCCTAAAGGGCTTGCTATAGATACCCTCTAGGAGCTATTAGGTTGCAGCCTGATAACTGATAATTGAGGCTGCATAATTGATTATTGGTTGGGTGTGCGCCGCGCCGTCCCTCCTGCGTGGTGTGGGGAATCAGGCGGCGGTACCCGACACCCGACAATAACTACACCGGCTTCAAGCAGGTGCTCGGAGAGTTGTAAGCTGTGGTACAGAGGCAAGAGGCATACAGAGACACTTTGAAAGACGAGCTATGAGCGCGATTGATGTGTTTTTTTGTGATTGATCGATGACGCGAACAGCCGCGGTCAGCAGCGGGGCAGATTCACCTCGCGTTCCTGGTACGTTGTAATGTACGACAATCTAGTGTGATTACAAAGCGTGTTTTGCATTGTGCTGATGCGTCCGTTCGGCCGTCGGGCCGTCACACTACTTTTTCAGTTCTTTGCCGTCCTTCTACGAGCTCTGGCGCACGCTGTGCTGCCTGCGCTGACGGAGCGGCTCCGACACCCACTGCTGGCCCGACAATATACAGCGCCCACAGCCGCTTTGTAAAGATGCGTTATCCAAGTCTGTGTTATGTACATACACAGACTTGTACATAAACACAGAGATACATGTACATACATGTAGATACATGTAGATACATGTGTATACATGTGTATGTAGATACATGTAGATACATGTGTATGTACATACACAGCTCTCGTCAAAACATGCAATAATGTAGGCACTAAGAAGTCCGTGACCCCGTTGCTGCGACAATGACGGGCAGAACACGCCACACCATTCGGACGGCCGTGGAGGAGATGGCTATGGCCGCTGTGCCGCAGTCAAGTTCAGGAACCGACCAGTCCCCGGCGTTGAAGGAGTCCACCCCCACGGCCTTAACTACCGCACCATCCGGACGGCCGTGGAGGAGACGGCTATGGCCGCTGCGCCGCAGCCAAGTTCAGGAACCGACCAGTCCCCGGCGTTGAAGGAGTCCACCTCTACGGCCTTAACTACCGCACCATCCGGACGGCCGTGGAGGAGACGGCTATGGTCGCTGCGCCGCAGCCAAGTTCAGGAACCGACCAGTCCCCGGCGTTGAAGGAGTCCACCTCCACGGCCTTAACTACCGCACCATCCGGACGGCCGTGGAGGAGACGGCTATGGCCGCTGCGCCGCAGCCAAGTTCAGGAACCGACCAGTCCCCGGCGTTGAAGGAGTCCACCTCCACGGTCTTAACTACCGCACCATCCGGACGGCCGTGGAGGAGACGGCTTTGGCCGCTGCGCCGCAGCCAAGTTCAGGAACCGACCAGTCCCCGGCGTTGAAGGAGTCCACCTCTACGGCCTTAACTACCGCACCATTCGGACGGCCGTGGAGGAGACGGCTATGGCCGCTGCGCCGCAGCCAAGTTCAGGAACCGACCAGTCCCCGGCGTTGAAGGAGTCCACCTCCACGGCCTTAACTACCGCACCATCCGGACGGCCGTGGAGGAGACGGCTATGGCCGCTTCGCCGCAGCCAAGTTCAGGAACCGACCACTCCCCGGCGTTGAAGGAGTCCACCTCTACGGCCTTAACTACCGCACCATCCGGACGGCCGTGGAGGAGACGGCTATGGCCGCTGCGCCGCAGCCAAGTTCAGGAACCGACCAGTCCCCGGCGTTGAAGGAGTCCACCTCTACGGCCTTAACTACCGCACCATCCGGACGGCCGTGGAGGAGACGGCTATGGCCGCTGCGCCGCAGCCAAGTTCAGGAACCGACCAGTCCCCGGCGTTGAAGGAGTCCACCTCTACGGCCTTAACTACCGCACCATCCGGACGGCCGTGGAGGAGACGGCTATGGCCGCTTCGCCGCAGCCAAGTTCAGGAACCGACCAGTCCCCGGCGTTGAAGGAGTCCACCTCTACGGCCTTAACTACCGCACCATCCGGACGGCCGTGGAGGAGACGGCTATGGTCGCTGCGCCGCAGCCAAGTTCAGGAACCGACCAGTCCCCGGCGTTGAAGGAGTCCACCTCCACGGCCTTAACTACCGCACCATCCGGACGGCCGTGGAGGAGACGGCTATGGCCGCTGCGCCGCAGCCAAGTTCAGGAACCGACCAGTCCCCGGCGTTGAAGGAGTCCACCTCCACGGTCTTAACTACCGCACCATCCGGACGGCCGTGGAGGAGACGGCTTTGGCCGCTGCGCCGCAGCCAAGTTCAGGAACCGACCAGTCCCCGGCGTTGAAGGAGTCCACCTCTACGGCCTTAACTACCGCACCATTCGGACGGCCGTGGAGGAGACGGCTATGGCCGCTGCGCCGCAGCCAAGTTCAGGAACCGACCAGTCCCCGGCGTTGAAGGAGTCCACCTCCACGGCCTTAACTACCGCACCATCCGGACGGCCGTGGAGGAGACGGCTATGGCCGCTTCGCCGCAGCCAAGTTCAGGAACCGACCACTCCCCGGCGTTGAAGGAGTCCACCTCTACGGCCTTAACTACCGCACCATCCGGACGGCCGTGGAGGAGACGGCTATGGCCGCTGCGCCGCAGCCAAGTTCAGGAACCGACCAGTCCCCGGCGTTGAAGGAGTCCACCTCTACGGCCTTAACTACCGCACCATCCGGACGGCCGTGGAGGAGACGGCTATGGCCGCTGCGCCGCAGCCAAGTTCAGGAACCGACCAGTCCCCGGCGTTGAAGGAGTCCACCTCTACGGCCTTAACTACCGCACCATCCGGACGGCCGTGGAGGAGACGGCTATGGCCGCTTCGCCGCAGCCAAGTTCAGGAACCGACCAGTCCCCGGCGTTGAAGGAGTCCACCTCTACGGCCTTAACTACCGCACCATCCGGACGGCCGTGGAGGAGACGGCTATGGCCGCTGCGCCGCAGCCAAGTTCAGGAACCGACCACTCCCCGGCGTTGAAGGAGTCCACCTCCACGGCCTTAACTACCGCACCATCCGGACGGCCGTGGAGGAGACGGCTATTTCCGCTGCGCCGCAGCCAAGTTCAGGAACCGACCAGTCCCCGGCGTTGAAGGAGTCCACCTCTACGGCCTTAACTACCGTACCATCCGGACGGCCGTGGAGGAGACGGCTATGGCCGCTGCGCCGCAGCCAAGTTCAGGAACCGACCAGTCCCCGGCGTTGAAGGAGTCCACCTCCACGGCCTTAACTACCGCACCATCCGGAAGGCCGTGGAGGAGACGGCTTTGGCCGCTGCGCCGCAGCCAAGTTCAGGAACCGACCAGTCCCCGGCGTTGAAGGAGTCCACCTCTACGGCCTTAACTACCGCACCATTCGGACGGCCGTGGAGGAGACGGTTATGGCCGCTGCGCCGCAGCCAAGTTCAGGAACCGACCACTCCCCGGCGTTGAAGGAGTCCACCTCCACGGCCTTAACTACCGCACCATCCGGACGGCCGTGGAGGAGACGGCTATGGCCGCTGCGCCGCAGCCAAGTTCAGGAACCGACCAGTCCCCGGCGTTGAAGGAGTCCACCTCTACGGCCTTAACTACCGTACCATCCGGACGGCCGTGGAGGAGACGGCTATGGCCGCTGCGCCGCAGCCAAGTTCAGGAACCGACCAGTCCCCGGCGTTGAAGGAGTCCACCTCCACGGCCTTAACTACCGCACCATCCGGAAGGCCGTGGAGGAGACGGCTTTGGCCGCTGCGCCGCAGCCAAGTTCAGGAACCGACCAGTCCCCGGCGTTGAAGGAGTCCACCTCTACGGCCTCAACTACCGCACCATCCGGACGGCCGTGGAGGAGACGGCTATGGCCGCTGCGCCGCAGCCAAGTTCAGGAACCGACCAGTCCCCGGCCCAGAAGCTCGTTGTCCACCGGCGAGACGCGCCGGTCTGCACAGGGGGCGTGTGCCGCTACTGCGGCAGCGCGCGACCTCAGATCGGTACTTAGCCACCGGTGATTGGTGAAGGCGACAGGGGGCTGGCAGGAGACGGGAGCCTGCGTGTGCCACTACTGCGGCAGCCCACTTGGTCTGGGGGACGTGATAAATCGGCCGTGAAGGCGGCGGAGTGCGCCGGCAGGGGACTGTTTGTGGAATAATGTGGGAGGAGGCCGTTCGACGTCTAGTGTTAGGAGTAAAAATGAGGAAGAAGCTGGGTAAGCAGGTGTAGCGCTTCCAAGGGGCTGCAGTCAGGATGGCGCTTCTAAGTGTCCGACCCTCGGATAGAACGACCGTGAAGATGAACATCTTTGATGACAAGACCCTGGAATCGTCTTTCGTGGAGAGAAACGCTGATAAACTTGGTATTCAATAGGTACCACGAGACCCGTCACCATCTCCGCCCGGAGACCCACGACCATTCCCACCCCGAAACCCAGGACATCCCCGCCCCGAAACCCAGGACCATTCCCGCCACGAGACCCACGACCATCCCCGCCCCGAGATCCCCTTCCAACACCACACCCCGACTATCCAGCGCTCCACAGACTATCACAGTTGTGGTCAGGACAAATGACCTATCGAGGCAGTTATATCTGCCGTGGTCGGGGTCGCTCGGCACAGGCGCTAACTCTGATGGCATGGAATGAAAGTGCTTGTAAATCTGCGAATATGAAGTGAAAACGGAAGCTGTCCACTTCCAATAAAGCCCGTCTATGAAAAAAGAAGGTAGGAATTGCAAACAGGAGCAGTTCAAAGTTCAGTTCCAGGCGGTATTCTTCCATTCATCCTGCAGCGGTGGCCTCATGCGGCACATGATTAACCCGCGCCCCGCTGCACAGTGGGCGATCCGGCCGGTGTAGCCTCGCGAAACCTATCGGCATTCATAAGGAGCGGCGCCGCGGCGACCAGTTCTGCCACATACGAGACGTTTTCAACGACGTGGACAGCAACCTGCGCCGGCACTTCAGGCCGTCCGAATGTCTGACGCTGGATGAGAGTCTGGTGCGATTCCGAGGACGCTGTCCTTTCAAGCTGTACATGCGGAGCAAGTCCGGCAAGTACGGCCTGCTGCTCCGCACCGTCGCAGATGCTAACTACCGCTACGTGTGGAAACTATGGCCGTACAGCGGTCGACCGACGGAACCTGAGCGCTCTCCACCAGCCACGTACTTGGAGTCGGTCCCAGAAATGGTCAAGTACATGGTGGAAGATGTCGCCGGCACCGGCCGCAACATCACCATGGACCGGTACTTCACATCAGTGCCTCTGACCGAGGACCTGCTGACCATCGTCGGCACCTGTGACAAACGTCGCCAGCTCCTGCCGAAGGAGCTAACCGAAGCGAGTGGCCGGGAAGTGGATAGCAGCATCTTTTGCTTCCGCAACGATGTGACGCTAGTGTCCCAGTGCACCAAACCAGGGAAGCTGGTCCTAGCTGTGTCCACACAGCACAGGGCCCCGTGCGTGGACAGCCGCACCAAGAAGCCAGAGATCGTGCTTTATTACAATGCAAGCAAGGGGGGCGTGGAAGTGATGGACGCAATCACTGAATACTACATGCTGAAGCCCAGTGTCAACCGCTGGCCCACAGCTATCTTCTTCTTCATCATCGGAGTCGCGCAGGTGAATGCGTCAACCATCATCCTGCTGAACCGCGGCCGACCAGACGACGTGAAGAAGGGCGCGCGGCGCCCAAAATTTGACCCCCGAAAATTGGCAAAAAAAGTAAAAAGGGGTCAAAATTTGACATTTTCAAAACAAAGCATGTTTTCTGTTACAATTTCATCCCAGGATTTAAAAAAGTCATTTATTTGTCTGTGTGATCTCTAAAAGTGCCAAAAATATTCAAATAAAAAATGTAATTACTAAATATTCACTATTTAGGATTTTTAGGGCCCACGCCAGACGCCAGAGTCCCCTGACCGACCAGGGCTCTCTGATAGTTGTCATCTGGCCGATCGGGATCCTCTAGTCAATCAGGGCCCTCTGACCGACCAGGGCCCTCTGATAGTTGTCCTCTGGCCGACCGAGATCCTCTGGCCGACGAAGACCCTCTGACTGACCCGGGTCCTCTGACCCATCAGGGCCATTTGACCGACCAGGGTCCTCTGACTGACTAGGGCCCGCTGGCCGAGCAGGGCCCTCTGACCGATCAGGGCCCTCTGACTGACTAGGGTCTTGTGACTGATCGTTCATCATTGTCCTCTCGCCGACCAGGGCCCGATAACCCCCAGGTAGGGGCGGCTGTCCCTGCCGCCCCTACCTTGGCTACGTCCCTGACTGTTGAGTCAGTGTTGATGAATCACCTAGATTGTTACATGAATCAAGAGTCGAATCTGTCCGAAAATCCGAGTCGAGCACAGCCCTTCTGTCTAGATGACTTTCTTGATGGTGGTCGTAGTCGCGATAGCAGCACTACCTCTGCGAGTGCGGAGAACATGGTGTTTTAGTTTGAGTGCTCTAGTTTTCACAAATTGGCTCGAAAATTCAGCAAGCGTGTGAAAACCGGAGGCTTGTCTCATGTGAGGTGTACTCTATCGGTGGTTAAATGTCCCATTGGACAGTATCGCGAACTTCCAATTCCCTTCCCCCTCCCTCTCCCTTGTTCACCCTAACGTCCCCGGCCGTCTTCTTCCCCCGTTCTAATACTTTTCTTTGGGTTTTAAGTTACAGTAGGAATCGTTTCTTTGTTTCAGAGGAGGGACTGCGACATCTGGCGACCATGGTCCACGAAGACTCTGGTTTCTGCACCACGGAGTGTGGCTGCGCCATCAGACGCGAGGAAGGAGGCGTGTCCGTGGGGGGTGTGCGGGTGGACATCCCGACTGCTGACCTGGCACAAAGTTTGACGACATGGGCGTTAGCACATGCGGTGTATGGTGTCCTGTTCGTTGGAAAACACCAGAAGATCGGGCAGCTAACATACAACCACATCTGTGGGTTCAGAGCAAAAGAGCATAGGATGGTGCGAAAACTACGCGAGATGCTCAAGTAACACCCTGCTCAAGTGCTCAAGTGCCGGTTCGGTTCTGTGGCGACGTTAGATGACGTTAGATCGGTGGTCAGATGACGGTGGCCGGGCGAGATGTTGTCGGGTCGATGGATGGACGGACGTTTAGCTTTGCTGAAGCATAGTTTAAATATAAGGAGCTACTTTTTGTTGCGTATGTAGAATCTGTGTGAACAGGAAGGGAGCAACTGGTTGAGTGGTGGGGCTGGGGGTATGGGGAATGGATTATTGGTTTCTGTACGGGGGGTCAACGGAACAATATGGGGAGTTAAATCGGAAGTACAGGGGAGTCGCGCTGCTCTGAGTGACACCCTAATTTTGGGCCCTACACCCTGTCGTAGAGCCGCGGGTTCCCGTACGGGTGGTCAATGAAACAATATGGAGAGTTAATTCGGAAGTACAGGGGAGGCTAGCTGCTCTGCGTCACCCTAATTTTGGGGTCCGACACCGTGTGTGGTGGTAACTGGTCCCCGCATGGGGGGTCGGGAATAATTGAGGGGATTTTTTCGGAAGTATAGGGGAGTAGAGCTGCTCTGAGCGACTCCCTGCTGAAGGCCCGTGGTTCCCCGCGTGGGGGGTCAGGAACAATATGGGGAGTTATATCAGAAGAACAGGGGAGTCGAGCTGCTGTATTTTACACCCTAATTTGGGAGTTTGACACCCTGTCGGGTGCTTAGGGACCAAAAAGGGGTGCTCGGCTGATATTTGAGGGGTGTCACCTGGAGTCTAACGGAACCCCATGTGGGCCGGCGCTGACCCCCCTTTAGCGGCTGCGACTCCCCACTATGCGTCGAAACCCTCCTGGGGTGTACGCCAAACACCCCATTTATAATAGCTCAGCGACTCCCCTCAAAACACCCCACTCGGGTGTTATTTTTGACATGACCGTCAAGACCCCGTACAGGGTGTCATTTTTTCTTTCAGTGTAGCTCCATAATCACCAGTAAAACGCCTTTTGGGCGACCAACGGAGCGAGCGAGAGGATGGGCCTTGCACGTGCGAAATTGCGAGGGGGTACCTCCAACTAACTTGTGCACTGCACCCTACTAACCGGTCTTTAGCGATGTGCCAAATTTCAGCGCAATCGGCCTAGCCGTTCTCGAGATCTGGAAGCGGCACACTGCACGTGCGCACGTGCAAGCGGGGTCCAAACTGACTTTTGCACTGCACCCTACTAACTGGTCCCCAACTGTGTACCAAATTTGAGCGCAATCGGCCCAGCCGTTCTCGAGATCTGGGAGCGCCCCCTGCACGTGCGCACGTGCTGTAGCACCCCAACCTTAACACATGCAGATGAATTATCTGATGGAGACCTAACTGTGTACCGAGTTTCAATTCAATCGGCCCAACCGTTGTGCCGTTATTGAGGTTGCAATTTTGGGGGTTCTTAAAAAATGTCCAACTTTACCACGCGCCACGTGCGGTGGTTGGCAAGAACGCATGGTGGCCATCACACCACATAACTTTTACGTCCAAGTGACATTCAGTAAAGAAGACCGCTTGTCAATCGGATGTCCCGTTCCTAAGATATTAGCTTTTGAAGAGCGTCCCCACGGCCGGCCGGCCGGCCGGCCGCTCATACTCAGGATTTTCCCTTAATTCAGTATGAGACTCCGCTCGCTTCGCTCGCTCCGTAATGATCATAAAAGCATCGTGTATATGATCGTTCATATTGGTTACCAAAACAAGCATGACACTGATGCAGCCTGCCTGGTGAAGTACGGGCCGCGGTTCGGCAATGTTTTGGTAAAATTATGGACAATTAAAGAAGCTTTCATCGTGAAATCTTCTACAGTAATATCTCGTTACTAACAATGTGCTGGTAGGGGCTAATGGGGTCGCATTCTTGCTAATGACATGCACAAACATTTCAAAGAGAAGTTTTTTGATGCGTTGCATAATAAAGGAGCTTGATATTTGCTCAACAGATAGCCTGGCATCACACTCCAAAAATATGTGAGGCGACAACTATCTTTTCGGAATATACCCATGTTTGACGCGAGTTGCGCGTTCCTATTGGAATATAGTTTGGGAAGCAAGACCACTCTATCGCCCGTCACTCCGGACTGCGTTCTCGGTCTCCGTCCGACCGGATCCTGAACCGTGCGCGCCGTGGCGCGACGTGGGCCAGTCAGAGGAACTCAAGAGGCAGCCGTCAGCGGGGACATACAAGGCCGAACTTGTTCTGACATCCCTCATTCTGTTCAACAGAAGGAGGCAGGGAGAGGCATCCACGCTGAGGGTCGACACATATATGGCAGCAACAGCTACGGGCCAAGCAGAACAACACCCCCAGATAACAGACGCTCTCAGCGACTTCGAAAAACACCTCGCAGGCTATCTCCTTCGCGTAATAGTAAGGGGGGAAAAGAGGCAGAGGGGTTCCAATACTGTTTTCGAAGTCAGTGCGCGCGCGCGCGTAGATCTGATGCTGGATATGCGTGAGGAGGCTGGTGTGCTCTCGTCGCCTTACGTATTCGTAAACAGTAGTTCTGTAGATGGTAGACCTCTCCGCGGATGCGACTGTCTGCAGAAGTTTGCTAATCTCAGTGGGCTGCAAAACCCAGGCGCTGTAACATCAACGAAGCTCCGCAAACATATCGCTAAGATGTCCCAAGTGCTAAGCCTCAAGGACAATGAACTTGACCTTTTGGCGACCTTCTTGGGGCACGACGCGCGTGTCCACAGAGAGGTTTACAGGATGCCCGAGTCGACCACGCACGCCGGCCGACGTTCGTCGGCAGGGGCCGAGCCTGGCCACCCGCGGCTGCCTCAGCCGTCCCAGAGAACACCTGCTGACGCAGGAGCCAGCCAACAGTCCTGGCAAAGACCTAGTGGACTGCTGGAAGCAAGCAAAGTTCACAGAAAAGGACAGGGTGTCGTGCTTCCTCGGGTACCTCGGTACTCTTTATGAGAAATGTGGCACCTGATGACCTCGACGACGTAGAGGACAAATTACTGCGTGTTGTGCGCAGCTGCTGGAAGCCTGTGCGCGGAAGACGTGAGGCGCGCGGTGCGCTATCTTCGTAAGCGGGCTAAAATCTGTCTCCGGAGACGAGGCGACACAGTAGAAAGCCCTTGAGGGGTGCCGAAGTGCAAATCATGAATACATAACTTCCAGAGTTTTGCTGTTTAAATGGAGTATTGACGATTGACGTGTCATGCGTATCACCTGAGATAGTACTGTTGTAAAACTAACATTTTGTGATTTTGTGCGCGGACAGGTCCGGATGGTTCCGAGGCTGTCACCGTGTCAGAGACCGGTAGCCTGGCAGGATGCAACCAGTCCGGCGTGCAGTCCATTGCCCAGTCCGGCGCCCAGTGCGGCGCTCAGTCCGACGCCCAGTCCGACGTCCAGTCGGACGATCAGTCCGACGTCCAGTCCGACGTCCAGTCCGACGACCAGTTTTTGTTGTTGTTTATTGGGGCTTTAGGGCGCGTCGACTGCAACGACCAGTTTGACGCCCAGTCCGACGATCAGTCTGGCGCCCAGTCCGACGATCAGTCTGGCGCCCAGTCCGACGTCCTCACGGGGATGATGACGCTGCCAGGACCGGTGGCAATGCCGACATCTCGTGAGTCTCCCCTTCCCCTCCCTTTCTCTCTCCCTCTCCCTTCTTTCTGTTTTGGTCGTTTTCCTGTTTCTCCAACACGCCCTCCTACCTCATGTTACTCTTCTCACAATAATTCTGTTCTGTCGCCAACAATTTTCAGCTCTTCTTAATGTCCCAGCCCGGACGAATATAACATTGCTATCTTTTTATCATTAAGACAATGGTGTAGCACACATTTCCAACAGTTGCGTACGTCCATGAACATTAAATGCATTTCCGGTGCTCCATACCCCATATTTTATTCCTGCCTCTATATCGTTTTTTTTTTGTGTTCCTAACAGGCTTACGTGTTGATTGGTTCGGTCGGCTCATGGTCCCTTGTTACAAGTGATTTTGTGCGCGGACAGGTCCGGATGGTTCCGAGGCTGCCACCGTACCTGACACGCAAGAGTCTTCATCAAGTGATTCTGAGCCCGATGATCCAAATGACGGAAATCCAGTGGAAGTCACTAGTTAAGGATCTAATACACCTGCGTTAGGGCAAACACATACCGTTTTTCTGTAGAACAAAGCAAAGGAACTCGCGACACATTATGACAAGGAAACATAAAGAAGAGCCCAAAGTGCAATCAGCCATGGCATTTGTGACAAGTGTAGAGAATCACTCTGAAGGTGGGTCACGCCCTTGTACAGTGCGCCGGCATCCTGAAGTCTGAAGGGCTGATGGAGGGAAACATCACTCTACAGCAGACTGCGGCGGACTTCGTCGAACTCTACAAATCTGACTGGAACGTGATGGTTTCCAGCCGCGCGCTGGGAACCTTGCATGAGAGGCGGTGGAATAAGGTTGAAAAGCTGCCAAAAAACGACGACATACTGCGTATGCAGACAGAGTTGGACAGAGCAATGGAAGAGGCCAAGGTGAACCTACGAGAGGAACCTAATCTCGTCAACTACGTCAGTCTGGCCCAAGCAACGCTAGCCTCGCTGATTCTGTTTAATCGACGGAGACCAGGTGAAACGGAACGCCTGACTGTCCAGTCTTACCAGGAGAAAAGCCGCGACGTCAACGAAGATGTTACTCAACATCTTTCGCCACTTGAACGCGAGCTCTGCAAGAACCTGAGTCACATTAAGGTACGGGGGAAGCGGGGTCGAGGAGTCCCGATGGTGGACTTGTCCGACGCCTGCTAAAGGACACAGGATTCGAGGTCTGGCAACTGGCCAGTTACGTGATCTCATCACTGTAAGCAAAAGAGTCATATTGAAACCCCGATTTCCGTCTTAAAAGGGATATCATTGTCATCCATATAAACCCTAGATTACTAAAATACGGAATTGCAGGTCACCGATACGCTTCGAGGCTGGAGTATCGCTAAAATATGGCGTCATTTGTTAAGTTAAAAGTGTCGTCACCCACCTATCGCGAAAGGCATCTCCAGTGTATTAAAAAAATTGATAGCATATCCCAATCGAATGACATACAATGTGACCTTTCAGTCTCCTTAGCCTGACCTGGCACAACATGACTCGATAAAAATAATAAACACCATGTTATTTTACCATGTACATCTTGTCAAACCAACACACGGTGACGCGGGTACTATTTTTTTTTTTTAATCAAATCAGGGCACGGTCAAAAATGAACCATTTCGATAAACTATTGTTTCTTGCAATGCCTACATTAACAAGCTACAACCACTGGTTTTGTTTCAGGTTGACAAGATATGTCTCCCGACTGGTTGGCGGACCTGAGGAATCCCGGTCCGGAACCAGCGCTGCGCCCAACCACCGTCGCAGAAGACGCTGCCCCGTCCCCAGAGCCCGCCGATGGTGGAGGAGCATCAGACAGCGGCGACGATTTCACCAGTCGCCCGCCAGTGGCACTGGCCAGCTCGTCTAGAGTAACGGCTCCCGACCCACTGGAACCAGACCTGTGACTGGTGGTGACGTCTGACCCGAGGTCACGACCACAATAGAGTTGGACATTGATGGGCATCGCTTGCAGCAAGTGGTGTATGTAGCGGATGCAATTGAAGAACCCTGCATTCTCGGATTGGACTACCTGATAGAAAATCGATGAGAGCTCGACTTCAACAGCCGGACGCTGAAAGTCAGAAGCACATTGGAGCCGCTTATCGGCTTGGATGCGCAGGAGGCCCACATTCTGCTGGTGTTGCGCACCCTGCGGGATGTCGCTAGACGCGTAATAATCGTGGGCCCCATCCCGCGTTTCCGCTTCGATCGCGGGCTCCCGTGGGAGCGCACCCCTGCGTATCAGGCGGAGCGGCTGATCGTGAAAATGTTACACAGAGAAAATCTGACTCCATCCTTTGCGGATGTGTGCTGCGTGGGGCGCTACTTCTCGCAGGGCCTCAGACAGGGCCACATCCAGAGCAATGCCCTGAAGAGGCAGAACGGCACTCGGACTTAGGGATCACCACCCTCAGCAGCCGCCGTGGCCGGCTCCGGATCACTACCCTCACAGCAGCCGCCGTGGCCGGCTCCGGATCACTACCGCCGGCTCCGGATCACCACCCTCAGCAGCCGCAGTGGCCGGCTCCGGATCACCACCCTCAGCAGCCGCCACAGGTCACAACTAGAGTTGCAAAGTTTTCCCTATGGGCTGCTACCGGCACCGCCCCGCCCCACAAAAATTTTCTGGGATACCGGCATGCTACCACGCCCCAAGCAAAAACACCGCCAAATTACCGGCATACTAAAAAACCTGCATTCTTGATTCTGGCTTGACACCGCCAAATTACCGGCATACTAAAAAACCTGCATTCTTGATTCTGGCTTACCCACCCCTACATGAGATGCCACATTTTGGCAATTTCAGTTACCGCCCCACCCAGCAGCCACCCATTGTGCAACCAAAACTCCAGCAGCCTGATTTTGGCTGAGTTGCCCCCACAAATACCACAATTTTGAAACTCAATTCCAGTTTACAGCTGTTAAAATATCACCTGTAATCAAAGAGGTATTGCCTACAAAAAGCCTACACACATTCATCAAAAAAGCAAGGTCAAAAAGAACTTGAATTACTGAAATGTGTTCCTGAAGACTGCACAGTGAGCAGCAATCACATTTACCACAAGCGTTCTTATTTTCCACATTACCCTATAATGAACTATAGCTAGTCATAAATCACAATATAAAAAACTACAGATTGAGATTTGGCCATGTTCCTAACTGAGGAAGCGAGATCAACATCTGCTTTTTCCTATCCGCCATGGCTTGGCTCGTGAGTAAGATACGAATCATGTAAAAATATGTGTTAATAACTCACTTGTCCTGAGAAGTCACCAAATAATATGTATAAAAACGATATAATATCCTCTCCCATCTCAAAAACGCGGGAACAAACACAGGTTATAAAGGATCGAAACAGATGCGCCATAACACAGTTTTTAACCAGCTGATTAAAACACTGCAAAAAAAGTTTTAGGACTGCAAACTACTGCATCGTGAATGATTTTTTTGATAAAAATCATCCAACACGATATTAAAATCCAATAAAATCAACACTGTGAGTGTTATTCACTACAAGAAAATCCACTTCTCTTGAGTAATTCAACCAAAAGGGCATATGAATAAATATTACGTCATCAGCTTACATCTTTTTTTTAGGGGACAGAGGATCTTAAAAGTCAATCCTTGGTTGCTTGATCAGCTGATCATATTGCGCCACTTTGTATTCATTTGGTCTGCATGTTGTGTTTTCTTGTAAAGATAAGACAAAATGCCAGTTTAATTCATTTTCATTTCATTTTGGGACTGAAGTTAGGATCAGGGCTTCCTAACACCTGCCTTTTCAGCTGGATTTTCAGTGTCAAATTCTTTGTAGAGTATCTCAGACCACATCTCAGGACTCAAGGCCAGTTTCCAAACAATGTGTTTTGTGTTGTTTTGATTCTGCCTTTTGCCTAGGGAATGTTGCCATTAACATTAATTTATTTTATTGTATTATACCTATTACCTACCATTAGACTTACTAATTGGTTGTGCTTTTGCAACATGAATGAGTATTCTAATCTTCCTTTGATAGACCAAAGTAGATTCTTGACAATTCTTATTAGAGCCAAACCTGTGAAATGCTGAGGTTCATGTATTGTGTACAATTGGAACTTCTACCACACCAATGGAACCCTTACCAATGGAACTTCTACCACAAAATGTATTTTGCAGTGGCTAAGATTGCTGTTATTACAATTCAATAGCCTTCTTAGTGTCCAAAGTTTGAATCATATGCTGATATTTTTTTTGTGCAAAATCAAAAATACCGGCATGCTACCGGCAGGATATGCCAAATACCACGAAAAAACCTGCGGTAGTGAAAAATTACCGGCATGCCGGTAGTGCGGTAGGGAAATTTTGCAACTCTAGTCACAACACAGCCGCCCATGTCCCGCACCACCCTCTATCGGCGGCGTCAAAAAGCCAGGGCGGACGCGGCCGAGCAGGGCCTTACCCGGCACCAGCTCGCGGCTGCAATAGCCGAAGCTGAGGCTGCACCGCTGCGCAGCTATCGGTGCCGGTGTTGTGGCGGCAGTGTCGACGGTGGCCACAGGCGGTACGGAGGCCACATCTACTGCCCGGCTACAGCAGCCGGGCAAACGTCAGAGTGGCTGGCAGAAAAGCGTGCCGCCGCCACGGCAAGACGCGCAGTGCGTGCACAGGCCGAGTAGCCCTGTGCCCTGAGCCGCGCAGCGGGTGCACAGGCCGAGTAACCCTGTGCCCTGAGCCGCGCAGTGCGTGCACAGGCCGAGTAGCCCTGAGCCCTGAGCCGCTGCCCATGCGGCACGCAGAGCGCAGCAGCAACCGAAGCTGCAACAATATAGACCAACTTTTTCAAATGTCTTTTTATCTACAAGCAGTGTTGCAGATCAAAGTTATTCGCCACGTAGCATTGAAATTGATATTGATGTTTGAACATAGTTAGCTTGTTTGAACATAGTAAGCTTGCAACAACCCTAGGGTTAATAAAATATAAATACGAAAGCTTAGAATTCAGTAAATCTTGATCCACGAGAAGCAAGTGGACCATATTCTCTTCAGGTTCACCTGAGGTGAGACTGGTATTCCACAAGGATCTAGGGAGTGGCATGAGGAGCGAGATGTCAGGATCACAGGATCAAAGTGTTATGGAATATTCACCTATGCAAATGGTGCAAATCCTGACTGTCAGAAAAAGCTAGCGAGCATGGAAAAAGCAAAGGGATTTGGTGGCAATGCTGCAACCAAATATGGTTTGAAACATGAACGAGAGGCCCTAGACATCTACAAACAGCACATTGCTACAGGTGAAGTGGTTCAGTGTGGTATGGTTGTGCCTGTGGTGTGCCCGTGGTTGGGAGTGTCACCAGATGCAGTAGTGCTGGAAAACGGTAAGCCAGCAAAGTTGGTTGAAATCAAAAGCCCTGTGTGTGGGAAGGAGCTCACTGCTCTAGAGATTCTTCAGCAGAAAGCCACAAACTATCTGGATTTTGATGGGGAAAATGCCAGTCTAAAAAGCACCACCCATACTATGGGCAGGTCCAGCTGGGCATGGCAATCCTGTCAGTAAGTAGAAGTGATCTCTGCATTTTGGGACAGGGTGGTGTGGCAGTGATAAGGGTGGACCGAGATGATGCATTTGTGAAGGGCCTCCTGCTTGTTCTTCACAGAGTGTACTTCTCAGTGATGCTACCATACATGTGTGCCTGCCGGTCCAACCACCAGTCCTGCCGGACCAACCTGCACCAGTCCTGCTGGATCAGCCTGCACCAGTTCTGCGGGACCAGTAACTACAAGCTCGGCCAGCCCAGAAAGAAGCATCCGCTCTTCGTCATGGAGCTCTTGGGGCCCTTCACGTTCTTGAAGAAGCTGTGACGGGGAGTTGATCATCGTCTGACTTTTCACACGTTGGCGACACACACGTTCTCGGTCGCAGTGGCATCCACACTAATTATATGGAGTAATTGTGGAAAAAATAAATACTGCATTGTGTTTATGTTTGTATATTTTTGTGCGCGTGTTTCTTTTTTTAACGTTCCTCGTCAAACGGCTGAAGATGCCCGAGTCCGAGGTGAGGGACGTCATCGGGAGGAAGATCAACGACGAAAATAACGCGGCCCTCAAGGTCAAACAGAGGTCAGAACAGAGCCAGTGAGGCCGCCATGACCGCCGTAGCGCGGGCACCCTCCTCCTCCCACCCGTAGCTGCAATGGAGCCATCTGTGGCTGTACGACATCTATAAGAAGCCGACGTCCCTCCCAAGACAACCACTTCCCAAGAAACTTCATCTCGGTCTGCAGCAGAGGGGGACACGCCAGGAGATGCAGAACCTGTACGATACCCTGTATGAATCCCGTTAACACTATTTACAATGTTCACTACAGTCACCACCGAGAGATGGTGTTGGAAGCTGAACAACACGAGTGTCTTGGTAGCTAACAGACACCGATGATTCTTCTGCTTCTGATGATGACAGCTACGGAAAAGGGTGCAGAGCCAAGAAGCATGGGAAGCTGAATGATGAAGCTTTACCTATACTGTAACAAAAGGAAGTATATTTATGGTCAACTCACTCTAGTGCATTTGACATTAGCTGCCGGGCGAATGAAATCACTTTCAGGTTCGGGCGACGACAGCGCCCTCTACCTTACCCCGCGGCGGGGGCACAACCCGCCAATAACAGGCGGCGCCACCATCGCCGTTTTCTACGGGGGCGCCTCAGGGTGCCGCGAACTTACGTTGCTGGTACAAAACGTAATATATTCGTGTCGGCGATGGCAAATATTTGCGAGGGTAAGTGAACGAAACTGGTTAAATATAAAAAATAAAACATTAATGTCAAGTATGTAATTTGTCGTAAAAAGCGACTTAAGAAATCAAGCGCACGCTTGGCAACGCTGGCAAGATTCCCTGTCCGCCGAGTGACGATCAAGTGAGAAGAGTTGTTTTTGGAGCGGGAAAAAGTGTTCGAGACAGTAAGACATTTGCGTTTTGACACCCAAGGAAGCATGGGACGAACAAGGAGGAGTGGCAGAAGCGGAGCCAAACGGGCGACCCGGGGAGTGGCAACAGCCGACGTTAGCCCGAAAGAGGACCAGGAAGGGGCTCACGTCATTGACGGAGAAGCCCAACCGCTAGACGTAGCGGGACGGGATAACAGCACAGCTGACGCTCTGTCCCGTCTGCAGCTGGAGCGGTTCCGGGCCCTGCAGCCGACCGCACGGCCCACACCAACGCGAACGCCGGCAGCCATTCGGGAGTTTCTGGCCAACCCGACGGAGGACTGCCACGCAGCGACGGGCTGCGTCATGTAGACAGCCTGGCGGAACAGCTGGTCATAGCGGGGCTGGCGCGGCGCCTGTATGACGCGGGAGCGCGGCGATACCGGCGGCTTTGCCGCACATACCGACTCGTCGCCACGCCCGCTGATGAGCGAACAGTGCTCAGATTCATCGCCCACCTCGTTCGTTGCGGGCTCACCGCCGCGCGTATTTCAACGGTTCTGGCCGGTGTGTACCATTAGCACGTGCGTCGCGGGGCACCGTGGATTGGACGCACCGAGAAGGTTCGCCTAGCGCTGCGCGGCGCGGCCAAAATCCCGCGAGCCCCTCGAGCCCCTCGTGTAGCAGCGACCCCGTCCCACCTGCGACGGCTCCACTCAGAGCTATGGCGGACTCAAATGCACCCCGTTGACCGCGCAGCCTGTCCTGCTCGGCTTCTTTGGCGCGCTGCGCGGCAGCGAATACCTTTCCCCGACGGCCCACACTTACGACCCCCGCCGCACGTGCCAATGGCGCCACCTGACCCTAAAGCTAGGCAGCCTACGACTTACGATACCAGCCTCCAAAACGGACCAGGTGCTGACCAGATGCTGTGCCGCCCGCCGCACGTCACGAGTTCGAGACAGAGCTTGACGACTGGATAGTGCGGAAGTGGCTCGTGCCGTATGACGAGCGGCGGCAGGGGCTGCCGAAAGGGTTGGTGCCGCTAATGGATGTGGAGCAGCGCAATCGGGCGAAAGTTCGACCGGTGATGGACTACCGGGAGTTGAATGGCTTTGTGACGGCTCACACTGCTGACAGCGACGTGTGCGCGGAACAGCTCCGCAAGTGGCGCCAGCACGGCGCAAATGTGGCGGTCGTGGACCTGAAGCGCGCCTACCTTCAGCTGCACCTGGAGGAGCGACTCTGGCCGTTTCAGACGGTGATGGTGCGGGGCAGCGGTTCTGCTTAACCCGCCTAGGTTTTGGATTGAATATCGCGCCCCTCGTGATGAAGGCTGTCGTACGTGCTGTGCTCGATCAGGACCCCGACATCGGGCGTGCCGTCCTCCCATATGTGGACGATCTTCTCGTAAATGAGGACATAGTCAGTGCCGAGCGCGTGGTGACGCATTTTGCGCAGTTAGGTATAGGTATATAGATAATGGACTTGGGGTAGCAGTATGCTATTTGTTGTCCATGTCATTATTGATAGCGTCGCACTGGATCAAAGTGGGCAATTCATTGACATATATCACAAACAGGATGGGTCCCAATACTGAGCCCTGCGGAACTCCGCTGGTCACAGCCTCTTCTCTAGATTCTTGGTCATGAACCACTACCTTCTGAGTCCTGTCTTGAAGAAAGTTTGTGATCCATTGAAGCACTGAAGTTTGGGCTGGACTGTAAGCCGCCGGAGCGGGCGGCCAGTGGAGCGCGGCTCCTGGGCCTGCGGGTGCACGAGGAGAACGGACAGCTGCGGTGGAAGCGAGACAATGCCGTGAGCGCGCTGCCAGAACGTGTGACTCGCCGATTTGTGTTCGCGTGGTGCGGAAGGCTAGTGGCCCACGTACCAGTGAGTGGGTGGCTTTGTTCCGCGGTCGCGTGGCTCAAGCGGCGTGTAAATGAGCTGACGCGTGGATGGGATGACATCACTGATGACGCCACGCTGCGTGAGCAGATGGACTGTATCGCGAGTCGCCTCGCCAGTGACGACCCGGCCCGTGGCGTGTGGTGTGTCGACGGGGACGAGGTGGTCGCCTGGACAGACGCCAGCTCGCTGGCCACCGGAGTGGTCCTGGAGAACACAGACGGTGAGGTGATCGAGGACGCATGCTGGCTCAGGCGAGACGACACTGTACATATAAATATGGCCGAGCTCGATGCCGCTATTCGAGGCATTAGCTTGGCTGTTGCGTGGGGGGCACGGAGTATCGACCTCCGAACCGACTCGGTGACCGTGAAGCGGTGGATCGACGACGCGATCAGTGGCCGCGCGCGCCTCCGTACTAAAGCCAGCGGTGAGCTGCTCATCCGACGGCGTGTGGCGATTATCCGTCAGCTGGTCATCGAGCTGGAGGTCCGTCTGACCGTGTCGCTCGTGCGATCGGCGGATAATCGCGCTGATGCACTGACGCGGGTGCCCAGGGAGTGGCTCCGAGACGATCCGACGTCGACAGTGAGCGCGGCCGCGGTGGGCGAACCCTCGGCAGTAAGCGCGGCCATAGCGGGCGAGCCGCCTGCTGTAAACGCGAGCCTCGATGGTGCAGAGAGCGTGGCTGAAGTGCACGAACGAGCTGGGTCACCCGGGCGTCCGACGGACATTGTATTTTGCTCGTCGATGTATCGGCCGCTTCTCGAGAGACCAGGTACGCGCTGTGGTGAAAAATTGTGATGTCTGTCAAGCGATCGACCCGCTCCAGTTAAGTGGCGACACGGGTCATTGGGTGTACCACAGACGTGGCAAAGACTGGCCATTGATATAACTCATTATGGGGGCCATCCGTACCTCAGTGTGATCGACTGCGGGCCGTCGCGGTTCACTGTATGGTGTGCGTTATCCAGCGGCTGGAGGAGAAATTTTTGATCGAGGAGCCCCAGCGGAGCTCTTGTATGATAACGATCCTGTGTTCCGCGGCCGACCGCTTGCCGTGCTCGCCGCGCGCTGGGGAGTGGCGGTGAGGTTCCGGGCGGCCCATGCACCGAGCGGGAACGGTGTCATCGAGCGCTGCCACCGGACAGTGAAAGTCATCGCCGCCCGGAAACGGTGCGATATCGCCGAGGCGGTGCATTTGTATAACGTGACGCCCCGCGACGGCGAGACGGTGGCCAGCGCCCCGTTTTGTGGCGTGTACAGGTACGAGCCCAGTGACTGTGTGCGGTTGCCGGCTGCTTCGCCAGGGACGGCCGCGGACGGTGGGGCCGGGGCGCGGGAGCTCCCTGCGGTGGAGACGGGCCCATACACAGTCGGAGACGCTGTGTGGGTGCGCTGCCGTGGGACGCGCTGCACGGAGCCGTCCCGCCGGGGCCCGGTGGTGCTGCAGTCAGCTGATCCGGACCGGTGTCGGGAGACGTCTGGACAGCTGCAGGAGGTGATATGCGGTTTCGAGGGCTGCCAGGACAGAGGCCGGCGTGTCGCCGGTTCGGAGATACAGTCTGTTGGTTGATACCTGAGCATGACCGTATGTACCTACTGTGCACTCAACATAATGGTCTGTTCGTTTATTGCAGAGAGTTGCCTCATTCAATAAACAATAAATTCGAATGTTTGAAATGCTTATCCAGCTATGAGGCAACTCCACTGAAGTTTTGCTATCTGATCGAGCCGACAAGCCTGCAACTACAGCTATGGCCACTCCTGTTCAACCTATGCCCTCTGCAATCCAGTTGCAGTGCCGCTGGCCCAACTGTGGGTTCCAGACTCCGGCGCTTGACGGGTCAGTGGGCATTCAGCTGCTGCAGATGCATCAGACAGCGTCGCACCCACCAACCGCTGCTGCCGCCCCTGAGAAGGCCAAGTTACCAACACTGGAGGTCTCGCCAGATGGTGTTGTAACAGACACGGCGCTGGGGGTCTTCAGGCAGCAGCTCACGACCTACAAGCGAAGGGCCGGCATATCTGGCGATGACCCAGACACTGTGTTGCAGGCGCTGCCTTCGCCTGCGTACAGCCTGTTGTACGCCCGATTTGGTGCTGGACTCACATCCTTGAGTGAGCACCAACTCCTGACTCATATCGCAGACCGACCTGAGAACCGGCTATCCCACATCCTCAAGCTCCAGCGGATGAAGCACGATCCCGGTCAGCCCGTGGCGCAGTTCGCGGCGAGGCTGCCTGAGGTGGCGCGACAGTGTCACTTGGTCGTACAGTGCCGTTGTGACCGGGCAGTAAGCTTCGAAGAGGAGATGGTGCTATTCCAGTTCTTGTCGGGCTGGAATAGCGAATCGGACCACCACCTCACGACCTTTCTGACACCATGGGGCAGGTACCGCTACAAAACCGTCCCTCAAGGGTACAAGGTCTCCGGAGATGCCTACACTCACCGATTCGATCGGGTCACACTGAATGTGAAGTCTTGTGACAGGGTCATCGACGACTCCATCCTGTACCAGCCCACGATTCGATGCATGTTCCAACATGCGGCGGAGTATCTGACGCTCTGTGGCCGAAACGGCATCCTCCAGAACCGCGACAAGTTCGTGTTCTGTGAAAAGACCGTGGACTGGGCCGGCTTTCGTCTGGGCCCTGACGGCGTCCGACCGTTGCCGTCCCACACGGAGGCTATTCGGTCGTTTCCGACGCCGACCTCGGTGACCGACCTTCGATCATTCATGGCTCTGGTCAATCAAGTGTCGGCTTTCTATGCCACCCAGCCTAAACTCCTCCCCTTCCGCGCCCTCCTTAAGAAGGAGTGTCCTTCCGCAACAAGATCTCGTGCCTGCGTTTCGCATCCACTCGTTTCCGTGGGGGCATACCTGAGCATGACCGTATGTACCTACTGTGCACTCAACATAATGGTCTGTTCGTTTATTGCAGAGAGTTGCCTCATTCAAAAAACAATAAATTCGAATGTTTGAAATGCTTATCCAGCTAGTTGAAGCGATTCATTCGTCGTTCGTGATTCGTCGCCGGTGCCCGCCGCTTATACTGGCCCGCCTGGACGCGTATTCTGAGTACATGCTGCCGCAGCAGCCGGTGCCGCTGCCAGTGCATATGACCGGCGACGGCTTTTTCGAGTCCGCCGTCAATCACGCTGCCGGCGCTGGAGCCGTGGCCGGGCGTGCACCGGTTCCGCGTGACTGTGTGCACGCGGCCGACAACTTCGCAGCTCGGCCAACAGCAGCCGTACGTCTTCAATTTGGACGCCAACATGTTCTACGTCGACATGCCGATGCGCCGCTGCACCACTGGAGCTGGAGTGTAACGCCGGCGCCGCTGCCTTCATCAACCACGTGATACGCGCCGAGCACGACGAGGACGTGTATCTAGAGGGTGGCAGCACCAACGAGCGTGGCAGCGTGGTGGTTCCACGCTGCGACGCTCGGCAGCTGGAGCTGCGACCTCCAGGGACGGCCTGGTAGACAGCCTCAAGCTCGCCTGGAGTGGAGGAAGATCCCGCGCGAGACGCTGGACAACCTGATCAGTGGCATGCCTGAGTGCATGCAGGCGTGTGTGAAGGAGAGGGGTGGATACATTGGTAAATAAACCGTGCCACCATGCCGACTGGCATTCGTGCTGGCAGTCAACACATGCGCACGCAGCCTCAAATCGCCACTGAACATATGGTACCTTGACGATGCAACGACTGCAGACCCAGTTGCTGACGTCATCTCTGTTGGGTTGTGGCTATGCGCCACATGCTTCTGATCCGCGCAATGTTGCGATTGTTTAGTTTAGTGATGAGCCGTATTGTTGTTTGAACAGCTATGGCGTGGATTAACCATGATTTATCTACGTTTGTTCAGAGACTGAGTTGGTGGAACGCCATTAGTTATTATTATTTCATAGTTCGAGCCAAGTCTGCCGTACAAAGGCAAAACCTCCTATGTTCATTTTTGGCCGATTTGGCGTTTTTTATATCATTCGATTCGTGTTCCCATGTCGCGTATTTTGGTGCTGTCAGACCATTAATAAAATGTATATTTTAAGAATTATTTTGACTTAAGTTTTTTTGGAATTCCTATGTTCTGGGAATGCAACCGAAAAGCAAAGGCAAAACCACTGATGTTCTGATAAATGGCGAAATCTCCTTTGTTTAATCTCCTTTGTATACAAACCCATTTTTCAGAATAACATAGGAGAATTTGCCCATGTGGAATCGGTATCTTCCATTTGGAGGTACACTATTTCACAACGCAGGTGAGTTTTATTCGAGTTTTACCGCCTCAAACGGGCGGTTTATTTGATCTTGGCGTTGATTTAGGCTTTGATTCCTGCCGACGCGACCGGTCGAATAGTTACTGTGATTCAATTTTCTCACCGTGATTTCCTCACGAATTTAAAACATTAATCGATAATCATTGTCACTTATGTGTATTTAGGTAACCTATCGCCATGAAGCCTCGCAAAGGGGGCGTGCCCTATGCATATAACAGGAAAGTGGCCGGAAGACCTCATGTTCTTGTTCAGTGGGAAGACGTCAGCAAGGGCCAATCGCACTACGTGCCTCTCTCGTCTCTTAGAGGTTCACATTGTGGCGGTTCAGCGGTCACGATGCTTCATGGGAAGAAACTGTGGACCGGAGTCATAGTTTTCAAGCCACCGAAAAGCTTCGGCCTTGTGCAAGGTAAATACTTTTAAATGTGCAAGTACATACGTATTACATGAACCATGTTTGACTGTATTTGAAAACATTAAAAAGACAACAATCAGCGTTTCTTTTAGGATCAATTGTTTACATTGAATTCATTCAGTTCATTGAGTACCAGACATGTTCTTGGATCCCAACTGTGGATCTATGATCTCGGTGGATCCCGTGACAAAATGGAATCATGGATCCATGATCCCAATGGATCTCTGGACGAAAGCGAAGGTCGGATCTATGATCCCAGTGGATCTCTCGACAAAACCAAAGGTTGGATCCATGATCCGAGTGGATCTCTCGACAAAAACAGTTTTTGACACTTATAACTGTTAATAACGGTTAATTAACCAATTTAAGCTTGAACTTGGGCATCATTAGTCACATATTGCACTGAATCACGGTCTTGAACCTGCTATCTTGTTCTTGGATGATAGCAGGTTGGGGAGCTTGGGATCTATGATCCAAGTGGATCTCTCGACAAAACCGAATGCCGGATCCATGATCCGAGTGGATCTCTCGACAAAATGGAGACTCGGATCTATGATCCCATATGATATCGGATCCAGATCCATGGGATCAGATCTCCAGATCCATTTCTAGGATCCACGAACATGTCTGTTGAGTACATTCATACATTGAGTACATTCAGTTCATTCAGCGGCCCTGAAAATAGTAATTACAGACTCAGGAATCCCATCAACCCGCTTTTCACAGAGGTCGAAGATGAGGCGGTGACACCGACACCGAGTGGACCAGGCGGAGACGGAGCACCGAGCGTACTGGATGGAGACGGAGCACCGACTGGACCGGACGGAGACAGCACACTGACTGGACCGGACGGAGGCAGCACATCGAGCGGACCAGGCGGAGACGGAGCACCGAGCGTACTGGATGGAGACGGAGCACCGACTGGACCGGACGGAGACAGCACACTGACTGGACCGGACAGAGACAGCACAACGAGCGTACCGGATGGAGACGGAGCACCGACTGGACCGGACGGAGAGAGCACACCGAGCGAACCAGGCGGAGACAGCACACCGAGTGGAATGGACGGAGGCAGCACATCGAGCGGACCAGGCGGAGACGGAGCACCGAGCGTACCGGATGGAGACGGAGCACCGACTGGACCGGACGGAGACAGCACACTGACTGGACCGGACGGAGGCAGCACATCGAGCGGACCAGGCGGAGACGGAGCACCGAGCGTACCGGATGGAGACGGAGCACCGACTGGACCGGACGGAGACAGCACACTGACTGGACCGGACGGAGGCAGCACATCGAGCGGACCAGGCGGAGACGGAGCACCGAGCGTACCGGATGGAGACGGAGCACCGACTGGACCGGACGGAGAGAGCACACCGAGCGAACCAGGCGGAGACAGCACACCGAGTGGAATGGACGGAGGCAGCACATCGAGCGGACCAGGCGGAGACGGAGCACCGAGCGTACCGGATGGAGACGGAGCACCGACTGGACCGGACGGAGACAGCACACTGACTGGACCGGACGGAGGCAGCACATCGAGCGGACCAGGCGGAGACGGAGCACCCAGCGTACCGGACGGAGACGGAGCGCCGACTGGACCGGACGGAGACAGCACACCGAGCGAACCAGGCGGAGACAGCACACCGAGTGGAATGGACGGAGGCAGCACATCGAGCGGACCAGGCGGAGACGGAACACCGACTGGAACGGACGGAGACAGGACACCGAGTGAACCAGGCGGAGACAGCACACCGAGTGGAATGGACGGAGGCATGACACCGAGTGGACCAGGCGGAGACGGAGCACCGGGCGGACCTGGTGACGAGCTGTTTTGTGACGAAGCCTTTGCATATCTGGAGCCAGAGAGGGAAGCAATGCCCGAGACATCGGAAATGCAAAGATATTTGAACCCACTGACTTCCATGAATGACGCGAACATGGAGTCGGTAGAACATCTGTTTCTGAGCGAAGACGAGCTGTTGCTTGAAGTGTCCCCGTTAGTAGGCATATTCACGCCAAGAGCCGCCACTAACACACACGGCGACATGCAAGGTACGACCGAGGAAACTGTTGACCCAGATGATCTTCCGGAAGCAGAAGGAGAAGTAGACTCGCCAGCGACCAGCTCACCCCCACCTAAGCGAAGAAAAACGGCAGTCAAGAAGAGAGCGAGAACCTCCGCACAGAAAGTCGCCAACTTCGCGCAGAAGCATCCGGTACTAAATGTTCCAAAACAGTGCAAGGATGGATGCCGCAATGAGTGTTTCAAGAAGGTTTTGGAATCCACTCGGATCGAGATTAACACTGAGGTCAACCAGCTCAGCCGTGAGGCACGCCAACAGTGGTATCGAACTTACGTCAAGTCAACAGACGTGCATGTTCGTCGTCCCGAACACCGGAGGGAATCTGATCCCAGGCGTACCAGGGCGTTCTCCTGGTCGTTGCCATCTGGAGACAAATCGGTCACTGTGTGCAGATCGTTCTATCTGACAACACTCGGGTTCGCGGCTGATAACGCTGAAGCTGTCCTATCAGCCGTCAAAGATGGTTCGATCCGGCCGGCAGGAGACGAGCGGGGGTGTCACTGCCCTTCGAACAAGACTGACCGCTATATGATCAAGGATCACGTCAACTTATACCACCCAATCAAGCACCACTATCGCTATATGCATGCGCCTCAGAGGATGTACTTACCCTCAGATGTAACTGTGCGTGACATGTACACAGACTACACCCGCCGTGGTGGGCAGTGCTCTTACGAGACATACAGGAAGGTCGTGCGCGAGATGAACATCTCGTTCGCACAACTCGCGGGAGAAGAGTGTGCGAAATGCTCCGTTCATCTCCAGCATTTGAAGGACTGCCATGGAAGGCAGGCGAAGGAACCCTCCGAGCACATCGAAGGATGTAGTGAGTGCTGCGCTCACGCTGAACACATGGATCTAGCCAAGATAGCTAGAAACGAGTATCGTGCCGACGCAGATAGAACATGGAGTGATGATGAGATCGTGCTGTCAGCCGATATGATGAAAGTCATGGTAATTCCGATTCTTCCCTTGAAAGAAGCCATCTTCACACAGAGACTAATTTGCTACAATGAAACTTTCAGCATCCTCATGCCGACAGACAAAGGAGATAAATCAAGCAGAAGGGCTCTCCAGAAGGAGAACAGTATGTGCGTAGTCTGGCACGAAGGACACGCTGGACGGAGCGCAGAAGAGGTCGCCGCAGCATATGTGCTGTACCTCGAGTCCGCCTGTCGGGACGTCGCTCATGTTACCATCTGGGCGGATAATTGTGGTGCGCAGAATAAGAGTTGGGCCTTGTGCAGCGCTCTTCTGAAGACGGTCAACTCTACGAAGACGAGAACGAGCACGATCACAGTGAAGTTTTTGGAAACAGGACACACGTCCATGTCGGCTGACGCTGTACATCAGACGATATCAAAGAGGTTCAAGCAACGGAAGATACAAGATTTTGAAGACTATGTCAAGGCTACGGAGGCTAGTGGCACAAAAACCATGCAAATGAGGCCACAGGTGAACATGGTAGAAGTGGAGGACGGGATCAGCCGGCAGCGACTGGCGGCGCTGTCAAGCGACGAACAACGGCCATATCTGGCGGACCTGAAGGCTCTGAGAGTTCGGCGGGGGTCCGAGGACCTCATGATGAAGACTGACCTAAAAGGGACAACGTGGATGGCATACAAGCTAACGAAGAGCACGTTTTCAGCAGAAGAGCCGCTGCCAATGAGATCGAAGATATCTGGTATCGAGAAGGCAAAGATCAAGGCCATCTGCGAGACGCTCGTGCCTCATCTCGAGCAGCACAAGCGTGCCTTCTGGGAGACGATGGCGGCCGGCACAAGCGCGCCTGCAGGGACGACATTCGCCACCACAACTCAGTCACGCAAAAGGCGACGAACCCGATGAACATCGGGACATGATGAAGACATAGGCGTAGCGTTGCCTGGTGTTGTGATGATGCATTTGTATCGGCTCACAGTCTTGATGATTTCTTGTGGTATAGCTTGTGGTATCAATCAATCAATCAATCAATCATCAATCAATCATCAATCATCAATCAATCTGCAATATAAGCGTCAGACGATGCGTTTTGTGTAACCGCAATGTGATCAATCAATCTGCAATATAAGCGTCAGACGATGCGTTTTGTGTAACCGCAATGTTGCGTGTATGATCATTTTGACGAACGAATACATGCTTTGTTTAGACTTTGTCTTTCTGTCATGTTCGCGAGGACATGACAACCACGCATTAGAATGATTTATAACAACTAGCATACTTTCTTTTCATCGACGAAGCGTACTGGCAATAAATTATTTGATATTTCAATATCACTGGTATTCGTATTTGATACTTTGCCTTTAATCGCACCACATGAGCATCGCGTAGGTATTTGCTTTCCAACGCCCTAATTTCCCAACACAGTGTTTTTTTATAGTATTTTGCAACATAGGAGTTTTTGCCTTTGCAATGGAAAGGGATAATTTCTTAACATAGGGGATTTTGACGGCCTTTTGCAACATAGGGGTTTTTGTCTTCGCAAGGGAAAGGTATAATTTCTTAACATAGGGGATTTTGACGGCATTTTGCAACAAAGGTGTTTTTGCCTTTGCATCGCTCATAAAAATTACACTGGCATAACCTACTTTTAGCCTTTTCATGGATAGTATTTGGCATTGTCATTTTATTTTATAACAATGAAATTTCTCGTTTTCTAAGGATTCCGAGGATATACGATTTTGTGACATCTGTTGTTTCTTACGTCGACAATTACCAAAAACACAAAAACTGCTCTAGTGAAAAATAAAATATCGGCGAAAATCGAAACATAGGAGGTTTTGCCTTTGTACGGCAGAAGTGCACGTGTAGCATGAGGACCGGAGTTCAGAAGTTGGTTGGACGCCTTTGGTTGGACGGTCCCTCACCACTAAGGTCCTCCTGTCCGTAATGGCCGCCGCCATGCGTTCTTGTGTTGTTGTCGTGTTGCACTGAAGAGAGAAAACTTCTGGTGTTTAATGATGTCACAAATAAATGAGGTATTTGTCCAACGATACACGCCAACAAATGGGATTAATTAGCTCACCACTGGCTTAGCGCTTCATGATAGCTCACTCCTGCTTCATATAGCTCAAACTAGCTCATCTCTAATAGTCTCCAATTTGCTCACCCTGAGCTCCCAGCTCCGAATTAGCTCACCACTGGCTCATAACTAAATAAATCTAACCACTGGCTCATAGCTCCATGGAGCTCGTAGCCCTAAATTAGCTCACCATTGGCTCATAGCTCCACAACAGTTCACATGATGGCTTTCAAACCGAATCAGTCTGATTCATGATCTCCACTTCCTAGCCCCAAACTCAGTCTAACCGCATCAGTCACCCAGGCACAACATTAGGTGCAGACACTGTATGAAAATAGATCTTTATGGTCACCAATCTGTGTTGGTATGCGCATGAAAACTCTCACTGAACTGACCCCGACTTCGGTGTGTTTTACCCGACCCCCGGACCTCAGTGGTAGATTAGCTGATCTCGTCAGTCGCGCCGGTGGCATTTTCCGGCGCACTTCCCGCGCCACCACTGCCCCCGGCGTTGGCGGCGCGGTGATGGGAGAATCATCAGGCTCGCCACCACCGCCGAGCGCCGGACGTCTCTTCACATCCCCCTCGTCCTTTGCTAGTGTGTCACTGATCGGCCTTTTCAGGGCTCAGCCCCCAACAACCCACCATGACTGGCTCCGACTCCGGCATCCTCCGACAAAGGTTTGTCACCGTCCGTCTGGCTGAAGTCTCCACTGCAGCAGCCGATGTTGAAGACGCCGCTCCTGATGATGCCGCAGAGGGAGTAACCCGTCCGGGAGGAGTTGGAGGACATGAGTCGGTGTGTGGAGGCGTGACGTCCGTCTCTGGAGTGTCCGAGGAGTGGTTTAGATGGTCGTCAGCGGTCACCAACTGCAGACAGAGAGAGAAGGGGCGGAGTGTTATTGTCCCGACGTGCCCTGATGTGTCCAGAGATGATGCGCTTCCGAGAGATTATGCGCTCTGATGATGAAGCTGCATGCTATAGTTCGTTTGTTTTTCTTTCTTTGACCCCCACTGTAAACATCTTTTTGAACACGGCACGAGAATTGCTAGCTGAATTACTGAGAAAACTGATTGGCGCACATTGATTTCACAGACGATCAACCTGATCAAAATTAGTTATACCTGGCTCACATTTCCCAGGCTCGTAGCTCGTATTTGGCCTTATTTATGACCCCACAGGGATATAACACTTGTCAGGAACTATTACTGAACTAATTAAGAAATCGCACGGCGTATAACATAACGATCCATCATCGGTGTTCAAACCATATTTTGAATATATCATTTAGATCTTCCATACAATGCGCGCTGACCAGTTTTCTCAGTAATTCAGCTAGCAATTCTCGTATGTATGTATGTATGTATGTATGTATTTACCGAATAAGGTCGCTCCACTGGTGCAGGGCTATTCTGCGACCTTCGTCATATACAATGCAATATGGGCACACAATGAACACTTCATAAAAGACACCTAATAAGACCGATCAATACAGTGGACCTAATATGACACAAAATACACGACCGTAATTCGTGCTGTGTTCAAAAATATGTTTACAGTGAGGGTCAAACTTAGAAGAAAAAAAAACGAACCATAATAAAACGAAAATATTGATAGGAATCCTACAAACATATGGAATGCGAAAAGATTTATTTCCGTTTTCCAACATAAAAAGTCCCGAACACGAACATATTTAACGCAACTCAGGAGTTGAAAGTCAGCATTCGATATGAATGACAGCATTTAACAACGCTGATTCTTTAAACTTGAATAAAAACTGTCGCAATACGAAAAAATCGTACAACACAACATCCTGTGGTTAGAATCGAACACACTCACTCGCAGTAACTCACCTCATCGTCGCTGCCGCGCTCCGAGCCCAGCGTCACTGCCCGAGTCATCGGGTCGACCAGCACCTCCATTCCGGGGAAAATGTACCGGGACGGCGGCTGGTGCAGATAGGCGCCCTCTGTTGAAGAGAAAAGGCGTCCTCATTGTCAATTACACAATGAGCCAAAGGCTATTACTTCCTTATTTTTTAATCATAATGGGGCTCCACACAATTTTCAAACAAACCCTCAATATCATTCAAAATAAAAGGCGTCCATCAGGAAAACACGTAGCGAGGAAATCACGTACCACCATGTTACACGCCCATACACATACAAATTAAAACATGTTGATAGTGGGAGCCAATAACACCTGCACTCAATGTGGTGAATTTATTTCTGACGGGACGCCCCAAGAGCACGGGGGAGCGAGCCGTTAATCAAAGCCATCCACACGCCCGTGCCTCGACCGCCGACCGCTGACCCCGCCCCGGGCCACGCGGCAGGGGCGGTGCCAGGCACGCCCCACCGGGAGGCGCCATGGGCGGCGCCAGGCACCCGACTACGGGCAGTTGAAGACGCCAGTAACAGCCATTAATCTGATAAATAACTCTCGCAAATCACACGTAAATTAAAACGGTTCACTCGAAACACAAACACCAGTAGCATTACGAACGAAAGCTATCAAATATCCACATTGCTGGGAATTCAAACCGTCTAAAGTCTCTCGATTTCAATCGCGATGGTAAAATCTTAGCACAGCGACACAGAACAAAACTACTCAAATCCAGGACCATGGTGTGGTATTTCAGTTGATTGCAAATAGACTGCTTTTTCTACCAACACTAACAAGCCGGCCACCTATCAATATAGACCGGTGGCGAGCTACGCCCTAATCCAAAATCACTCTTAAAAATTCCGCTCCTCTCGAGATTCGAACCCGCACTCACCGGGTAGTCTGGCAGCGACGCTCTCCTTCAGTTTCCTCTCACAGCAGTGCCGGAGGGCGTCTGTCATTCCCGTTGGTCGGGTCGGCCGGCGGTGAGGACGGCGCAGATGGCGCGGGGCGAGAGGGTAGTTGAGTGAGCTCCTTCAGAGGCGGAGAGAAGGACCCTCCTCCGTCACCGGTAAGGAGCCCGGAGCATTAGCCGCCGAGCCTGAGAGGGAAGGGGAATGAGCGTCAGTGTTTTTACGGCTATAGGTACTACTTAATTATCATTATGGATTAGCACTGAGCTGCAGGTGCAAGACCACTACCTGCAAGAACATAGGCAGCCACCCAGAGAAGCATGAAATGACCCTTATTGGCTTGCAGACCCCGCCACTCTCGGCCCGCCTGCCCGCCCAAGGAAGGAACGTTCTGCTCTTGTTCTACTAAACAAGCGTAATATTTGTTATTTTGACGTCCCGAATCGCTATTTAAGTTATTCAGGATGCCTATGAAGAAAATGCATTCCTCTGCTAGATTTAAAGCATGTCTTTTACTCTTTAAAGCAAAACTACAATTGCATTTGTTTGTTTGCTGGGGGTTAGGGGCGCAACAACTGCAAGGTAAACTACAATTACACTTCAAAGTTCAAAGCCTTTTAGGTATTTTGTCAGTATTATAACTAAATGCCACTGCTATCATATTCGACTGACAATAATCATTACATTCAAAGTTTTTAAGTCAATTGTCAGTGTCATCAGCCCCATATGACTCTCCAGGACTTTAGTAGGTGCATTGCCCCATCACCCACCTTGAGCAGTTCCCTGAAGTACAGACTGCAGGCAGACAGCATCATCTGTGGGCCCGGACACGCTGTCCCTCACAGCAGAGCATGACATCCAGCAGCTCCCTTCCACAGCAGAGCTGGTCAAACACAAACGTGACGCTGCCCTGGAACCAGTCCCATTTGAGGCAGAACTTCTTAGAGTCCATCCTGGACAGCTGTGGAGCAGGGGCAAGGCAGCAATTGGTTAATTCATGAGAGGTGATTTGTTCTGTTCTGGTTTGTTCAGTTTGGTTGTGATTTGGTTCCTTCTGTGATCCTGGTATCCACTCTCAACCAATTCAAGACCAGACTGGACAATTACTGAAACCGAATCAGATACTCTATCCTAATTCCTAGATTAGCTCCCACCAGAGTCCTCAGTTCAGGAGCTCGATGCCATAGGGACCCTACAGGCCTGAGGCCAATGGCCATGGTGGCCATCAAAATTCCTGTACTGGTAAGGTACTTAAAGTAAGAAGTAAAGCAAAAAAAAACGTTTTTATATACTAATACGGTAATACCGTGCTCTGGGTGTGCTTATATTTTTATGTAAAAACTAAGAAGCAAAACAACTGAGCTAGCATAGGGGGTGTTCACGGGCACCGCAAACTGCTGAGTGCGGTGTGTGCGTTGTGTTCGGCAGGCGTGGGGCCGGGGGTAGGGGATGGGTAGGCGGTTCTGACGTCACGGCTGCGTGCGGTGGACAGTCCGCTGTGGCCGGTCCCGACCGGCCATGAGCGGTGACGGAAGGCTGACATAGGGACACAGTGGGTGGAGCTTGGAGGCTGTGTACGGTCCGACCGCACACAGGAGCCCGTGAACAGCCCTCAGATATATATGACGCAACCGCGACATTTGCAGCGCAATTTGACGGATGCTCCATGGGTTACCTTTGAATTTTAGCTGGTAAAAATTAACATACGGCTCGGAAATACGAACTGAGAAATAAAAAGACTCTTGCCATTCACAACAATCATCGAGAAACACCCACTACACCCACATACAACAATAACCACCAACACGCGCGCCCAAAACACCACTCAAAACGCGTTGTTATCATCAACTTGACTTGGCATCAACTTGGCATCAAACCCATCAAACCGTTGTTCATACCCTGATCAAACCTGGCGTGAAATTTGCGTGAAATGCACATTGAATTTGTCAAACATAAATGACGTCATTAAAGACTATGCGAGGTTTTTTATGATTTGATGCCATTTGATGCATACTTCAAGTCAAAAAGCAGCCAGGTAATATAGGAAAAACTAGTTTAAAGTACATATGCTCTTTTAAAAATTGCAAAAGTTGTAATAGCATGTGCAATTTTGTCGTAAAACTTTTTGATAACTTTATTCATGACAAATTTACAATCTTTCTTGTGATATTCCTTGTGAATTTTTCATCCTTATTTTAAATTTTACTACATCATCTTGACAAAATTACAGGATAATAAATTAAATATTTACTTAATGGAGTAGAAAAGGAATCTTGCCTCAATAAATATTTGATTTATTTCTATGAAACCTTGAATGTATCTTCCGGTCCCAAGCAGAAGATGAATGTAAACACTAAACAGCAACAAACAAGAAGCAGGAAGTGGCAGGAAATATATGGCTTTGGCCGCTTTGGGCAGGAAGCCAAGGGCCAAGAAGAGGGTTTTGAAACAAAGGATATAATTAAATTAGATCGCTTGGATATATATTGGAAAGCAACATATTGATATTTAAGCTCCTATAATATCGCGATTGTGTTGTTTTCGCCCTTGCTGGCTGCTGCGACCGTTGATTATATCGTAAGATGGAAGTCGAAGATGGGAAGTTTAGACACATACGACAGTTTTTTGCCGAGGACGCCTGGGAAGCCCTAAGTGATCTCGAGAAGCAAGTTTATTGTAACATGAAGTCCAACTATGACAAGTTATCTGAACTCGGTGAGTCAGAGCTACCCATTTTTTACGTTTTTATATGTTTAATGAAGGCTCCGTATTGCTGTATACGCGCAGTATACGTATGCTGAATGTCTCGTCGAACCGAAAGATTTAACCCTACAAAACAAAACCAATGGCAAACACCCCGTCAGTTTCTGGCCGGGTAATGTGTGCTGTGTAGCTCCATCCAGGGTATATAGAACAACGGGTACACCAACGACGCGGAAAGCGCCCATTTTACCTGGATGAGTTACATGGTAGGTGATATATTTTTTGAATATGGAAAAAATAAAGTATTCTATTCTGACGAGTAAAGCCAAATTCATAAAGCAGTTATTTTTAAATTATATGTACCAGAAATAGCATACTGACCATAGTTTAAAACTTAGTCTAAAGTTAGTTGAAAAGCGTATAGTTGATACTAAGATGGAAGGAATCAACGGAAGGCGGAAATGGCGCAGCTGTTTCATTCTTTAAATGTGTTCGCAAGCAGGATTTGCGTGATGCTAGCGACATCTATTAATGTGATCGGCGACGCTGATTGGCTGACGAAGTCCGTGAGCAGTATCACTAATGTACGCCAGTACAGGGTTGAGGCAATGTGCGCATGCGCAGGAAATTGTGCTTTCATGGAGAGGCTTTTGGTACCTCGGGCAGCGCCCAATGCTTTTTGGACCTGTTATGGCCTCTGCATCAAAAAACGCTAGATAAAAAGGTTGTAGAGGAAGCTTGAGGCTACCTTTCCCCACAATAATATTGGCACTTTATCTTTCAGCTTACGTGTGAGGCTCGCTTGTAAAAGGTCGATTTAACATGGAAACCCTATGGGGTAGTAGTTTTTGAGCGCCCATTTGGCCTAATGCTACCAACTGTTACTGGCTACCCCTGGCTCCATCAACGAGGAATCTTGAAAGGTATCAGTATAGAGGTGTCGTTAACCCTCCCTCGCCCGTATCAGTATAATAGGGAGGGGTTCGAACGGACCCCCCTCTCGGTTTTTCGCAAATAACTCGCGTAAAAAGCGGCTGACCGTGACGAAACATTCAGTACCCTGGCGTTAATCAATTTTACACCTACCCTAAAATTTCATGACCCTGACCCAAATGACACTTGACCTGTGACTACCCGGCAGGACCCCTACTGGCTGACCTTACCTGACCTGACCCGACCTGGCCTAAATGCATGTGATCAAAACTAACATGATATTCGTGATCAGCGCCCCGAAAAACCCCATAGCAGCCACACTACGGCGTTCTAACAGGTCCCGATTTTCCCGACTTTTGGGTCATTGACCTGACCTGGAAGGTCAAACAATGACCTAGGACCTTAAAATTGGGTATCATCGGCTTCTCGTCATGGGCAACACGCTCGTTTTTACCGCGAAGCTCTAGCTCGATCAGGGGCGAAACGGCAAGGAGGGTCCAACGCCCCCCCCCCCTTATACGTTCACGGCTGGAAAAACACCAACACGGGCGAGGGTTAATCCACGGAAAAGGTGTGCTAGGATTACGGATTAAAGGAAGACTGCCACCTTCAAAAAGTTTTCTCAGATCGGCCCATGATTTTTTCCCTGGATAAAACGAAATTTTAGAATTCACCTGGCAAGCTATCATCACGTGAATCGCGTAAAAAAATTATCGATTATCATAAATTATCAATCGGATAATGTCTAGCGGCAATGTTGACACATCACTAGACTTCAAGGTCATAAGATATGGAAGCGGGTTTTGTCGCCATAAACGGCGCGCATGTTACAATTGAAATATACAATGATCCTTGCTTTGGTTATGTATGTCGTGTTTACGCTTTTGGAATTGCCTGTTTTAATGAGTTATGTTATCTATATCTTAAAATATTCCAATTCTGATTCATCTGATAGGTATATATATACATGTATTTTGGCATGTGATATTAAAAGCTAGACTATTTCCAGGTTTATATGAATAGTGATAGACTAAGTTGAGACAAGTGCTATTTGAATAACAAATACCTATGGTTTTGGAAAAATTGTCATGAATCTGATAGTGTTTCCATTCCAGCACCAATTTCCCAGTCTTCAAAGTGTGGCAGGGAGCTCAATCCGTGACAAGATGTTTGGGACAGTCAAAACATTGCCCCAAGCGGAATGCCGAGACCTGGGCAACCCAATTCCTTTCATGAGGGCCCCTCATGAATATGATGAAAATGATATAATGATGAAGTGCATCATTTAATAAGTATGAGAAGCGAAATGAATCAATGCTGTGACAAGCTTTCAACTTCTGCCCCAGATTTCCTTGCTTCTGCCCCAAAATTCCTCAAACCTGCCCTGCCACAACCTGTGGTGTGTGCCCTGACAACATATTGTCAAGACCTGCCACGTTTTGCAGACTGGCCCATTTCTGTATGCCTACCTTCCAGGTGAAGATGCCTGGTGAGCGAGGGAGAGGACGAGGACGGGTGAGGAGAGGAGGTGGTCGAGGGGCAAGAAGAATTCTCAACTTTTCACCCACCGCCCAGCCCGAGCCCCAAAGGTAAATAACTGAATGTTTCTTACGATGCGATGTGAAAGTATGAAACAATTGTTAATATTTATTTAATTGCCATGTGTGGCCTAGCCTTTATCTAGGTTGCTAGCCAATATATATTTTAAGGTGATTATTGCAATTAAAATTATCATGTACCTACCTTGAAAAGTCAGGTACACTACAAGCAGAAATAATACAACCTAATCTAACCTTACCTAACCTTACCTAATGTAAGATAATCTCACCTGACTCATTGTGTGGTTTGGTGGAAGTTATAAATGTTTTGTGAAAAAAATATGGTTAGTACACAAAACATTTCTAAGGATGTGTTCTTTCTAATCATGTTTTAATTTTTGAGTCTCTTCATTTTCTAAAGAGTGCAAAAGGAGGTATTCAACTCTGCTCATGATAATTCAAAAGGAATTCTTAAATACAATGCACCCATAAATCACTGATTTTCACTTTGTGGTTCATCAGAAAACACATTCAACATCATTGTCTTTCAATAATGAAAGATGGCACTAAAACATGAACCACTTTTCTTTCAGAAAAGTGGTGCTAGGTGAACTTGATACAGGTGAACTTATTACTTAATACTTAGGACACATGTCTTGACACAAGTCTTGATCTTATCGTGGGAGGCGGCTCGGGTTGGAGATACACGTACACTGGTTATTAGGGAGACCATTAGGTACCATTAAGATTTTACATTGCTGTGCGATACGAGGTTGTACCTAGTGATGTTGCGTCATTTGTGGACTTCCCCCCTGCGAGTTGTCTGGTCCTAGGATTTCATGCACATCTTCCTTCACTTCAAACTGGGATTTACCGGTGACGTGTTTTCTCTGTGTGCGCCAGGTGTACCAGTGGAAGCTCCTGCACCACGTCTTTAAGGACCACCTTGTGATGCTGAACCCGGTGCACCTTTCCCTACAAGTGCACCGTCTGTACGGCCACATTCGCATATGTATACAAACAGTTCGAGAATGACGTCTACAGCCCTCACTCTGTCGTCGCCAAGAAGATTATGGAGTCGTTTGGCCGTAGGAAGGCAGCTGCGGCGGCGGCCGCCACCGGACAGCCCATCAAAATCAACAACGAGATCACAATTCACAATCATCCCTCACACGGGCTCGGGCGGTGCGGCAAAGGGCTCGTCTCAGGCCAGCTCGACGCCGGTGAAGCGGCGGCGACCGGAGTCGGCGCCGGCTCCTGTGGAGCGTGAGTGCGAGCTGTGCGAGCATCGCGCGCTGCCGTGGTGCAGCCGCGGCCGCTGACGGAGCCTGCACCAGGGCCGGCCAGAGCTCGAGTTCACGCCGCTGATGCGCGACCCCAAGTGCGCCACCTTCGTCACAGAGGAGATCTGCGAGCAGCTGCGCCGGCGCGCCGCCGCCGAGGACTCCGACAGTGGGGTCGAGGTGGAGGTGAGCGACGCGAAGGACGGCGCGGCCGGCGGCGCCCCGTCCGCCTCCGGTGGCAGCGCGCTCAGCAAGCTCAACGAGGAGACTCACGCCTATTGCCGCGGCGCGGCCCCGCCGGCTGGTGACCGTCCGGAAACCCAAGCCGTTCATGGGTGACTGAGCGAAACGAATGGACGTGCATGTGCGTTTTTGTTCTGTGTATGCGTGCGTTTGGAAATGGCGTCTCTATGTGCGTGCTTGTTTTGTAGAAGCGCTAGCGGTGCCGACGGACCCAGCGATGGCGCGGAGGGCTTTGATGTACCGTGTGTCTTTGATGTTGATGCATTCTCGTGTTTTGTTGGTCGCGCGCCCAGCAGCACCGTGTACATAGCCGGGGGCGTTCCTGCTCGACGCCACGTTCTGTTCGTTGTATCTCAATGCCAGCTTTTTGCTCCAAGTCCCGCTCGTGGAACACGCGACTCGCTCGATTCAAATAATAAATATACACTTTATTTCTCTGACAACCTGATGTCCTCTCTCTCCTCTCTCCTCTCTCCATATAAAAAATACGGCCACGGTGAGTAGGTGCCGGCCGGCGTTAACTGCCTCCGGCCGGACGGTTCTCAGTTGATATGTGACAACAGTTAGGAATGTAACACCGCCATAGTACCCTCCATCACTGCCGGGCGCGGCGGTCCCCGCACACAGGACCGGCGGGGGGGGGGGTAGCGACCGCCGCCAGCTGCTGGCCGCCCATCAGCTGCAACACCAGCTGCTGCAGATGGACAAGCTGCTGGCGGTCCTCGTTTAGCGCGATCAGCTCTCCTGTTCGCGCGCCGCCGACACAGCGTTCACAGCGCCGCCGCCGATGAATTGCTGCAGCCGCGCGCGCAGCTCCTTTCGCTCTCTGATGAGACTGAGACTGAGCCAGCCAGAGCCAGAGTCGAGACTGAGCCAGCTGAGTCTTGACAGACCGGACAACACACAAGGCGCCAAAAACGAAGCAACATGATTGGTCGACACATCGAACCGTCTGTCACAGCGACTGTGCTTGGACCACGGCCATCCCGCAATAGTGACAAGACAAGGCATTATCCTGAACACGCGCAGAATCACGCCCAAAGTCAATCGACACACCAAGAAACGTAAAAACATGCAACGGAACGAGAACTCATTTATTGAAATTAATACACAACCCAACACTAGTCAGAAACGCAGCGATACCATTCAGCGTCCTTGGACATGAAAAGAAAATCATCTAAATACGCCAAACACCTGACGTTAAATCTCGACTCTACAAGTTCACTGAAAGCATCTGTTAGGTACTGCATCTCCTTCAGTACCTAATAATGCAGTACCTAATAATGGTACTGCATCTCTACCTAATAATGCAGGAGATGCAGTACCTAATAGGGCCCATTGGTAACAGAGAAAAGGTATAAGCACGTTTTACCATCATACAAAACACCAAAAGGCCAGCTCCGCCGTCGGGTGAGCTCCGGAAATGATGATGGAGAATGATGGAAGGATGATGTCATGGAGCCGCGGATGCTGCTCCATGGCAGAAATCACCTCTGCAGCTGCGCCGTGCGGATGTTGGTGGCGAACGCCCCCTGGGCTCTGAGTCAGCTGGCTGGTGGCTTGCGCGCTCTGTGGGAGAGCAGGACAAGGTGTAAAATGCTGCTACGGGACACGTAAGCAGATGTAATACCTCTGCTCGAGCTACCACATGCAGATAAGACTAAAGTCTGTTCCATTTCAAGCCTGCAGCCGAAGTACCATGCTGTAAACAACACATGCTTTATGTGTGCATAGCTCCTACATTAACCCTCGCCCTGGCAGGACATTTTTCATAACACGGCCTGGCAGGGGGGGGGGTGATGCGACCCCCCTCGCGATTGGCTCCTATGGCACCTAGAAACACCAAATTTGGTAGGTAGGTGGGCCCCCTGGAGTTCTCGCCCCTGCGCAAATTTGGTTGCTCTAGGTCAATATTTAGGGGGGTTTTGGGGGGTATAAATGTAAAAATTTTGCTGCAGTATGCTTGAGGCACGTCCATGGTCAAAATAATAGATAAAGCCCAATTTGAATAATTCTAGCAGAAAGACACCAGAATCACCCCTCAAGCAAAAAAGAAAAGTTTGTCATAAATAGGTTGCCAGTTCTCACCTGCTTCCACTCCACCGCCGTTTACCAGCTCGCAGCTGGTGTCCATGCGGTGTTGACACCAGCGGCGCAGGTGACGTCGCCGACCTCTCCGGCACCGGCAGAGTCGACGCCACGGCCGTCGCTGGATGGTCCAGTGCCGCGGATGGTCCAGCTGGTGACGGCGTCACGGCCGTCGCTGGATGGTCCAGGGCCGCGGATGGTCCAGCTGGTGACGGCGTCAGGGGTTCCGCGGAACTCGCAGGTGACGTCGCCGTCGTCTCCGGCACTGGCAGAGTCGACGCCACGGCCGTCGCTGGATGGTCCAGTGCCGCGAATGGTCCAGCTGGTGACGGCGTCACGGCCGTCGCTGGATGGTCCAGGGCCGCGGATGGTCCAGCTGGTGACGGCGTCACGGCCGTCGCTGGATGGTCCAGTGCCGCGGATGGTCCAGCTGGTGACGGCGTCACGGCCGTCGCTGGATGGTCCAGTGCCGCGGATGGTCCAGCTGGTGACGGCGTCACGGCCGTCGCTGGATGGCCCAGGGCCGCGGATGGTCCAGCTGGTGACGGCGTCACGGCCGTCGCTGGATGGTCCAGGGCCGCGGATGGTCCAGCTGGTGACAGCGTCACGGCCGTCGCTGGATGGTCCAGTGCCGCGGATGGTCCAGCTGGTGACGGCGTCACGGCCTTCGCTGGATGGTCCAGTGCCACGGATGGTCCAGCTGGTGACGGCGTCACGGCCGTCGCTGGATGGTCCAGTGCCGCGGATGGTCCAGCTGGTGACGGCGTCAGGGGTTCCGCGGAACTCGCAGGTGACGTCGCCGTCGCAGGTGACGTACCAAGGTTCTGAAATCACAGTGCAGAGAGAGGTTGGTGAACTACCAGAGTGTTTACCCGTGCCCTGCTGGGGGGGGGGGGGGGGGCGTGCCAATAATGTCTTTTTGTTCCAATGGGGCGGATTTGCAAGCCTTCGCCCCATCAAAAGACGGCACAATTACAAAACAACGCACAACGTCATAACGTCACAGCCCACAGGCACTCATCTCCATACTATTGACTGACGCACCACCCCAAGGTCACATGCACTTGGCCCATGCCGAAAAAAGATATTATAACATTAGAACACATTGTGTCACATTATAAGCGTCCTTCTCTTTGTCAGTGGCGCCCAGCTCTGCACCATATACCGCCCCATGGGTAAGCCGCCTCTCACTCAGACAAATAATAGAACCACCCCACCGGCACGCGATTACGCGTTCGAGCAAAATATGGCCGTCCGCACCAGCTGCTTTCGCGTCTAACACTACCGCTGGAATTCTCTCGGCCACGGAGCGCGCTTACCTTCGAGGGTACAGCCTCCGGCTGGAGGAAGCGATTTGGGGTGTAATCGCTTGATTTCTCAAATTCTTGGTAATAAAGCAGGTGGTTTCTCTGTGCATTTACATTTGTGCCACAATAAATGGCGACAGCCTACATAGGTTGTTACGAGCAAGCAAGCGAAGCGAAGTCTTTTCAATACTAGATGCAGGCAGCGCTCGTGCGTTGCCTTGGGCCAGAATTGGAGGGATGGTGCCGAGAGCATGCCGGGCCAGGGAAAAAACAATAAGTTAGGTCTTGGGGGTAGACTGAGAGATAACCGAGACCTTTTGAGACTGTAACGAACTGAAACGTCTAAAGAATTATTGAAAGCACGTGAAATTGATATGGAAATCAACCTACAGTATAGGATATGAATTCATTGCACGTGCAAAGTGAATGTCCCAAGCACCCCGGTTCATTCATTTTCATAACATACTGTAGAGTGTGTCTAGTTCTAGCAGTGTGCCAATTTTGTGTCGATAGCTGAAAAATTCCCGAAGTCAGAGGACCCCTTGTCAAGAAAAGCTACAGTTCTCTCGCTCGTTCGGTCTTCGCCCAAAAGGCGTTTATCTGGTAAAATATAACCCTCATGATACTGCATTTCAAATACTGCAATGACGGTGGCGAGATCACATACCTGTGTAGTTTCCATTTTGCACCCTGCTTATGTTGGGGCTTGTAATCAAAGTGTTGCTTGCATGTCTTGACACAACAATGGTTTACCATGTTGCTGCTGTAAAAGAAAAGCTGTATTTGTCATTTAAAGTTGTTATACAATTAATATTAAGAGGTGCAGCATGACAGCTTTCAGCATGTCTGAAAAACGTGGCTGCCACGTTTTTCAGACTGAGTCAGGTCAACGGTCGCTGAATGGTGATTGACAAATACTAATTTTTTATAACTATTTATAATTATAAGCATTCATATTTAAATTATTTATTCCTAGTTTGGTCATAGCCCTGCTCACTTCAACTGTTTATTGGTCGATCAATATTTGGATTTGCGCCTAGTAGTTTCCCAGTCTGCAAAGCATTGCAATTTTGACAAAAGCTTGTCGGTGCAGGCTTGTTCAGCTGGTGCTGATCTGATGCGGCGTGGTGCAGATTTGGCTGGTAGGGTGCAGATCTAGTGTAGCCCAGTGTCCCAAGATTTGGGTGGAAAGTGAAATCCTTGTGAAATTGAATAGTCCACTTGGTCCACTCTCACCTTTAATTTTCCAGGACAAGTTGCCCTCCCAACTTTAACAACTAAGATCATCCGCATGTACATTTGCTGGCTGGCTTGTACCTACATTCAAATTCCATTAAATCATCGCAGCTCCCACATCCTGTAACATTCACATAGAAAATGGTGATCATGTTTTCATTCTTCTTTGTATCTTTCTGACTGGCAATTTTCCACTTTCAGTCCTCTTTGTAGTGAGGAATTTTACCCTCGAACACCCAAGCCAAAATATCCCTAATTTTGGGACACTGGTGTAGCACATTGCAGATTTGCTTGTTGATGGACATGACAGACCAGACAAGATATATGAGGAAAATTGAAAAACATTGCTGAAGCTGAAGCCATACTTTGCAGCCGTGCGCAGCCATGCTGCAAAGTATCGCTCGCATGTCGACGAAGGGCACTAGCCCAAGTTCACAATCCGCACCAACCCTTCAAAACCGGAAAATCCACCCCAATGTGGGCTGAGGGTAAAAGATCCGCACAGAACCCAAAAATGACCAGCAGTTGCACACTCATTTAAACCCAGGGGACACTGAATTACACATAAAAGCTCCAGCAATGTTTTTCGATTTGCCTCATCAATATCGTCTTGTCCGTCAAGTCCATCGCCAAGCCAAATCTGCACTGTGATCCACTAAATCTGCACACCAAGCGAAATCCGCACCACGCCGCAACAGCTGAACAAGCCCGCACCGACCAGATCTTGTCGAAATTGCCATACCTTGCAGACTGGCAGTTTCCAGCATGGGTAGTTTCCCCAAGTCAATTGTATAAATTTGAATTTTGGCATGCTCATCCTCAATTGCATGATTAGGTATTCACTATGCCAGCATTTGTATTTATAACTTCAAGTTCAAAAAAGAGATAATCGATCTTTTTCCAAAACTAAGTGCACACCCGTTACTTGTTACTTGAGAGATTCCGGCACCGTTGTATATCAACTTACCACGATGAAAACCATTAAATATTAGCGCACAGAGACCGTAGAAATGAGGATGAAACCACTTTCAGCATCGCCTATGAATTAGCAATACATTTGACACGTGCCCCGAAAAAGTCTTCAATTTTATCGCGTCGTGTTTGAAACAGAGGTGGAAACATGCAGAACATGGTAGCAAACCAAAAATCCTTTACCACTTACCTTTGTCATAGGGTCTGCTCCCTTCACTAGTGTTGAAGAGATCGGACCTCAGGTCTTCCCTTTACCACTTCCCTTCAAGTAAAAAAAAGCATTGTCTTCTACCACAAATTTGCTAATTAACAATTTATCGCCTTTGAATTGAATATGTGTGAATAAGAAAAGATAAATAAAACCCTTTTGACGAGTTCTTCCTTAAAATTTGTATAAAATGCTCTTAATTAAATTCGACAAAGTTTTTCCTTTCCCTGAAATCCTTCACAATGCTAAGAGATCGGCCTTTCTTCATGCTAGTATACTAGGAAACCTTCAACATTAATTTGCTAAATGTACGTCTTTGCTGTTGAAATTAATATTGGTATTACGAAATTTGTCACAACATTCAAGAAAAATAACAATGAATCTCTATGATGCCAAAATGTAATGAAAAGTGTCATACATGCTATCGTAGTGATGAGCATTTTCACCGGCGAAAAAGATGGCATCAAATGGAACTTTGGGAGGCGATTGCGCGTTACAGGGTGAGGATAACGGAAAATGGACTGGACATCTGTGGTGAGGGCGGGCACCTCTTACGAAAACCGGTAAGTGAAAAAAAGGTGACAGTCTACCTTTAAGCAAGCTGTTTACATGTTACCGGTATTCAGCATGAATTAAATTATGGTATGAATTAAACGTGCATTATTCGGTAGTTTGTATCTCTAGCGGGAGGATGGAGCTGCTTTAAAGTGTAATCCATCCATACGGAACGGCTATTTGGAGAACCCAAGTTTATCCTCGCCCGTATATAGGGGGGGAGGTCGAACGTACTCTCCCCCCCCTCTGGTTTGCGCGGATAACTCATGTAAAAAGCGGCCGATCGCGATGAAACTTTCAATACCCTCGCGTCAATCAATTTTGCACTTACTCTGTAAATGTCATGACCCGGCTGACCACCCCAATGACCTTTGACCTATGACCTATTTTTCGAGACCGTGTTTGGCCGAAATCGCGATTCGGTGGATGTCGGTTCGCATTAGCCGCGCGTTTGCAGTCTTTTCGTAGTTTCAAGCGTTCAGACATGTGATATGATGCTGTGACATGCATTAGGGTGGGTGTCAAGGTCGCCTGAAGGTCAGGTCAGGTCACTGGTCTTTGATTACCTCGGTTCTTTTTTCCAGTTTGACATGTTTCTAAGCTAGTTTTAGAAGCTGAATTTGAATTTAGCAACCATTTGAATTGAACATTAACTAAGTGACCCAACAGCAGGGAAGATCGGGACCTGTTAAAGCGTCGTTAAGTGTGGCTGCTAAGGGTTTTTTCGGGGTGCTTATCACGAATGTCATGTTTGTTTTGATCACAGATAATGTCTTCATGCATTTAGGCCAGGTCGGGTCAGGTCAGTTCAACTAGGAGGGGTCCTGCCGAGTCTCGTAGTAGGTGTCAACCGCATCTGACAGCTTCGTAACATATTATGAAGACACCAAAGTACTTCATATGGTTCAAATGGTTGAATTCGAATTCAGCTCCCAAACGCAGCCTAAAAACATATAAAACTCGAAAAAGTGGACCTTGGTCATCAAAGGTCAATGACCTGACCTGACCTTCAGGTGACCTTGACAGTTGACACCCACCCTAATGCATGGGAGCAGCATCATATCACATGTTTGAATGCTTGAAACCACGAAAAGACTGCAAACGCGCGGCTAATGCGACGTATGTCGGCCCGACATACGCCGAATCGCGATTCCGGCCAAACATGGTCTCGAAAAGTAGGTCACAGGTCATTTGGGTCTTTTTGTTGTTAATTGAGGCTTAAGGGCGCGCCGACTTCTAATGTCATTTTGCGCCCATAACGTCGTACTAATAAAACAAGTGTGTCAAATGAAAGAACCTTCTAGATACGAACACTAAAAAGTAAAAGACTCGATATAAAACAGCAACGTAAGAAAAAAACAGCGCAAAGGTGTCGTCCAAGACAACTGACTAGATGTAAGGACTATAGAGGACTAGTTGGATTGGGGTCAGGTCGAGTAAATCACATGGACGTTGATCGAATGGATAAAGGAAACAATATTGCCGGATAAAACCCAGTGTGACTCGTCACCCAGTAGGCGGCGGATAGTGGTACATACCCGGAGCGATGCGCCCGATGTAGCGTGTTCGATTCGGTTCAGCGAGAGGACAAGATAAAAGCACGTAAGAGACAGTGAGAGGCACGGTACACCTGCGACAGGTGGGCTGCTCTTCTCCGCGGAGGAGATGACCATGCGTGGCATACGTATGGCCGATGTGCAGCCTACATAAGACGACTTCGTTATGTCTGTTACTTTGCATGCATGACGACCAAGGCTCGAGAGTTGGCTTGATATCTCTCAGCTTACGGCTCGCGCGCGAGTCCCACTCTGCCTGCCACTGCGAGAGTATGGAAGATCGTACGACGGGATAGTAATCCCGGGCAGGCAGAGAAAATCGCCGAGTGTAGGGCGCTGCGGCAGCGCGTCTCGCGGTGGCGTCAGCAAGCTCATTGCCTTGGATTCCAACATGAGTGGGAATCCAGCAAAAACGGATAGTTTTTCCGGACTGCTCCACCGAAGTTACCCGAGTTAAAATGTCCTGAACGATTGGGTCAATAGGATTAAACCACCGTAAAGCCAATAGACTGCTAAATGAGTCTGATAAAATCAAATAGAAAAAAACCGTCGGACACAGGTCATTTGGGTCAGGGTCATGAAATTTTCAGGGTAGGAGTGAAATTGTTTAGCGCGAGGGTACTAGAAGTTGTGTCGCGATCGGCCGTTCTTTACGCGAGTTATTCGCGAAAACCGAGGGAGGGTCCGTTTGACCCCCCCCCCCCCATCCACCCATCGGACAAGGGTCAAATTGCTTTAAGTGAGCTTAGGTGCCGGCGGCCAATCGCCCGCCTATGCGTCAGCGGCTGTGAAAACGTCTAGGCAAGCGAGAGTAAGATTATAATCGTCTATTTTATGCATATCTCAGGCATGAGAGTTTGCTGTTGTGTCGGCCCGGGACTGGCTGTGTAACAGGCAGTGGCGCAGCCAGGGGGGGGTCAGAGGGTCAGCTGACCCCCCCGAAATTTCTGTCAGGGGCCCGCTCGAGAGAGAGAGAGAGAGAGAGAGAGAGAGAGAGAGAGAGAGAGAGAGAGAGAGAGAGAGAGAGAGGGGGAGAGAGGTCCTAATCTAATCGGACGAGCCCGCTTCGAGAAATGCCTACTGGGACACCACGGGTGAGGGGTCGGTCTAGGGCCCCAGGTGGACGGGGCCCGGGCCCCGGGTGGATGGGCCCGGGCCTCCCGTGGATGTGTCCGGGCCCCCGGGTGGATAGGGCCCGGGCCCCCGGTGGATGGGGTCCGGGCCCGGGAGAACGGGCCCCGAGCCCCCGGGAGAACAGGCCTGGGCTCCCCCGGGTGGATGGGGCCCGGGGCCCCCGGGAGAACGGGCCCGGGCCCCCTGGGTGGATGGGCCCGAGCCCCCGGGTGGATGGGGCCCGGGCCCCGGGAGAACGGGTCTGGGTCCCCTGGGTGGATGGGGCCCGGCCCTGCGGGTGGATGAGGCCCGGGCCCCGGGAGAACGGGTCTGGGCCCCCTGGGTGGATGGGGCCCCCGGGAGAACGGGTCCGGGCCCCCGGGTGGATGGGGCCCGGGAGAACGGGCCCGGGCCCCCGCCAGATGGGTCCGGGGCTCCGGGTCCCCGGGAGAACGGGCCCCGAGCCCCCGAGAGAACGGGTCCGGGCCCCCCGGGTGGATGGGGCCCGGGCCCCCGGGAGAATGGGCCCGAGCCCCCTGGGAGGATGGGGCCCGGCCCTCGGGAGAACGGGCCCGGGCCCTTGGGAGAACAGGCCCGGGCCCCCTGGGTGGATGGGACTCGGGGCCCCGGGTGGACGGGGCCCGGGCCCCCGGTGGATGGGTCCGGCCCCGGAGCACCGGGTGGACGGGGCCCGGAGCCCAGGTGGACGTGACCCGGGCCCCCGTGTGGATAGGGCACGGGCCCCCGTGTGGATAGGGCTCGGGGCCCCGTGTGGATAGGGCCCGGGCCCCCGGGTGAATGGGGCCCGCATAGGGTGACCCGCTTGCTCTGCAACGCGAATAAGGGGTATTTTTTATGGTGGGCGTTTGGTTGGTCGTGTCCGTGGGTTATGTATCCATTTCGGTCGATTGCTTTTTGACAGCTAAGCATTTTGGTTTGGGAAAAAAATATCCATCGCATCGAGGTGCTCGTATCTGATAACCATGCGTTCTACTACATAGAACATGCCAAGTGTATTATAACATAGGTTGACGTAGGTTATTCAAAAATGAAAGCCATTGATGAATTACTATGTAGAGGTTTGAAACATTTATACCTATTTGTAAGAATATTGTTGCTACTTGCTCGTCATGCAAAAGCGATGATTGGATATTGGACAAAGTTGAATGTTATTTCCAACTATGCGATTTTCAATTGTCAAACGTACCAGGTTGTGCAGCAATACCCGTGTAATTAAGTAAGTCATGAACAAATACCATTTTCTCCAGCGATTTGTTCCACCTTGTTTTTGATCAATTAGCTTTTCGCAATATCCATGAGAGGCGGTACATTTCTCTTGCCAACAGGTGGTGTTTGAACCCGGCACCCGCTCCGTCTGACAGTCACCCGAAAATAGCATTAAGTCCAAAATACGTCCGAAACGTCAATTTTTCAAGCATAAGTGCCCTCATGGGTGCACGTGGCGCGTGCCATCCCTGCACCGCTCACCATTCGATAGCCCGTTCGATTCTCATACACGATACTGTGTTTCCCATGCCGATCGGACCCACGGTTACCGAGATACTGCACGGAGACCGGACTCGTGTCGGGCAAATTTAGCCATTTTCGCTCAATTTTGCAAGCCGATTTATACATGTAAAGTCTATGACGCGAATTCGCACTTTTTGAGCACGCGCCATGTGCTCACCACCAGCAGCCCGATCGAACTGAGACCCCTCACAGGCACGTTGCCCATCCTTGTTCTATAAGTTGCGCAAATTTCAGCGGACTAGGTGCAACGGTCTGGCCCAGGGCTACGGAGTCGATGGATTTTAGGGTGACTCCGACTCCGACTCCAACTCCGGCTTCAAAAATCGTCTCCGACTCCGACTCCAACTCCAACTCCGTGACTCCGGATGGTTATAATAAAATCCATATCCTGATATTGAAGTTCATTCAGGTCGGGTCAGGTCAACCAGTAGGGGTCCTGCCGGGTATTCGTAGTACCATGTTACGAAGTCACCAAAACCACTTCTTAAATGTTCAAATGGTTGCTAAAATCGAACTCAGCTCCAAAAAACTAGCTTAGAAACATGCATAACTTGAAAAAGTGTAGCGAGGTCATCAGATGTCAATGACCTGACCTGACCTTCAGGTGACATTGACATCACCCTTATGCATGGGAGCAACATCAAAGCACATGTTTGAACGCTTGAAACCACGAAAGGACTGCAAACGTGCGGCTAATGCGAGCCGGCATACGCCGAACCGCGATTCTGGCCAAACATGGTCTCGGAAAGTAGGTCATAGGTCATTTGGGTCAGAGTCATTAAATTTCCTTGGTAGGTGTAAAATTGATCAACGCGAGGGTACTGAAAGTTACGTCGCGATCAGCCGCTTTTTACGCGAGTTATTCGTGAAAAAGCCTTAGGGGTTGCATCAACCCCTCCCCCTCCTCTGTGCCGGCGAGGGTTAAAACTTCTTATATGAGCGAACTCACGTAATGAAGAAGAATAAAGGCACAATCTACTACAGCAGCTAATAGATGATTTAGGACAGGCACATCGGACTACTTAACCCTATTCCTGGCGGGCTCCGCCGGGACAAGAAACTGGCGGGGGGGGGGGGCCGATTCGGCCCCCCCCCTGAGATCTCGAGAACGAAGTAAGATAGCGACAAGCGGTAAACGGCATCGGATACGCACGGCCAAGATCTACAATTTTTACAAAGGTCATTTTCAGGTCAGGTCAAAGATGACGTCACAGGGGTCGAAAAAGTCAAAATGGCGGCACTAGATATGGAGAGAGTTTTTCTCGAATAACTTTCGAATTAGTCAAGATAGGAACAAACTAAGGGCATCATCGTGATCCTCTCGTCAATCCGCATCGAATAATATATATGTTGACCTCGAAAGGTCAAGGTCAAAGGTTGACCTCAGGTCACGTGACCTCGAGGTCATCATGTATATCATTCGATGCGTCTTGACGAGCTGAACACAATGATACCATCCACGCGTCTGTATCTTGTTCCTGTACGGAGTTATTGGCCAAAAACCTTTGGTGACCTTTGATGACGTCACATGACCTCACAGCTGCCCAACAGCAAAACAGACCTCAAGGTAGTGAAGGTTGATCGTATATGAAGTCATGTATGGTATATGGGGCCATTCCGACCCGTTTTAGTGGTAAAAACAGGGAGTTGATTTTTCCCCCATTGACTTATAATGGGGAGGTCGCGAAATTGACCTGACCTTAGGTCACCGATATCAAAATTCCGAGATATACAAATTGCACATACTGGTACCCTAACTAAACCCTGAAGAGAAGAAATTGATCGGTCAAAAACTCTAGCTCTGGCGTGATTGCAAACTTTTCTGAGGTAGCGTCACCAAACCGCCTCTGGTGACCTGACCTGAGGTCAGATCAACTCAAAATTTTCAGACATGTTGCGTAGAAGCCTTTTAGGAAAAGTCAGAAAGTTTGAGCTTCCTAGCTCAACGCGTTTGGGAGATATAACCAAAAAACCTCAGGGGGGGGGGGCTCCTGAGGCCCCCCCCCCCGCCAGGAATAGGGTTAAATCTTGTCCGACAGAAGCAGGCAACAGTTCCGAATTCCGATTGCCTATATGCTATGCATATTGTGGAAGGGGCACATCTCGGCCTCGAAAGATGCGAATTTATACGTCATAGTAGCATATTTCTGTCGTGGTCAATTTGCGCAAAAATGGAACACCGGGTGATTACCAAGCTATGGTTGCATCCAAATTTTCTGATTCAAAGTCGCTCAGGGTTATCGTGCAGTTAAAGGGGCCCGCTCAGCAGAATGCGTATGAAATATGGAGATTCTGAAAAAATGGGTGGGGGGCCCGCACACTAGGGGGCCCGCTTTGAAGGCGATGACCCCCCCGAAACGAAATCCTGGCTGCGCCACTGGTAACAGGATTTGGTTTGATTTCCCGGCTCTATTTAGTATTTGACCACCGTGGTGATCTGATTCGGCGTTTGGCTACGCATAGTTACACCACCAAGATAGGCGTGCCTAGGAGCTGATGCCCATTAAGCCCCGTTTTGTGTACGATTAGCCAAACTGTTCATCGGCGTTGCCACTGGAACGGTGCGGCAGTCGTAGCTATGAGAAAGGAAGGTATGCAGTATGCACTATGTCCGCCACGCCGTAAAGGTGTTACCGCGCCCTGTAATTCCCCCCCCCCCATACCTATACACACGAAGACTGCTGTCATTTGGTTAGAGCACGGCCCCAGCCCTCCATTTATGGCTGACGACTCCGCCAGAAATCCAGGAGAAGCAGTTAAGTGTTCCATTGTCGGCTGAGTGCTTGTGTCGGTCCCCACACAGGCATCGCGGGCCAGCCGCCATCGTTCATGCGCGCACCGCCGCCGCCGCCCCGGCCGGCCCGACCGAAGCGTTCTCGACCAGCGAAGTCAGCCGATGACGGCGACGATGACTGGAGCCCGTCGCGATGCGTCCGGCCGGCCCAGCGGCGGTCGCGTTCCACCGTGCGACGTGGCGCCGCCAAGAGCAGGTTCCAGCCGCCGGCGAAGAGGACGGCGACGGTGACATCGGCTGAGGTTGGTGGGGAACTGTTGGGGTGATGGTGGCTGTCTTCTCTGCAAAACACGGGACATGTAACATTTCTCTCCAGTGAGGTACAGTAGCATTTTACACGCTTGTGATAATTGTGGGACATGGTAGTAATTATTAGGTAGTATTTAATTGTGTAGTAATTTACGCTCCTACTTGCTAGGTATCGAGTCATTTCCCGTTCAATAATATACCCGAGGCTGGAGGGTCATCGCTTGGCTTTCTTGGAGTATCTTATCAGCACCTGTCACTATATTTCAGACGGCGCCCGCTGCTTCCTCGGCCGTGTGCGGTGAGCACGTCCAGTCAGAGGAGCGGCGGCGGGTCACCACAGAGGAGGCAGCAAAGGAGGCGGACCAGTCTCCGCACCGGCCGCCGTCGCCGCCGTACGATTTCATCGGCTTTACGCTCGAGGATCAGTTCAAGTAAGTGACGACAGCGAGTGTTACCTATTGTGAAAATTTCAAGATACCTATCTATATCTAGCGATACCTATAAAACTAGCAATATTTTGCTGTAATTACAACGACTGGCACTTAAGATTTGCATTTTAGCGTATCGTTTGTGGTCGGATATCTACTGTTTGTTTGGCGGCCGGTTTACTTTCCGCACACCTTCTGCAAGGCAAGATTCAAGAGCCTTTTATCGCCAATAAGTGAACCTCCAATACCACTTTATATATGGTTTGACGCGACTTTCAGGGCCCGGCACGCTGTGGACACGAAAGCTGAACTGCTGTGGAACCACATCATCGCCGAGTTCAAGGACTTGGGAGAAGGTAATGATCGTAATCACCATTGTCACTGGTATGAATAGCATGTCCTAGAAAAGACACCATTTACGGTCACTATCGGTTTTGGCGTTTATCGTGAGACCAAAAGCTTTGTCCTTCACTTTATGCGATAGCAATTGGATGTTATTCCAGCTGGTGCTGTTGTGGCCATGAATGTTACAATATTGAGTGTGCGGGCATGACGTGATGTAATGTCAAATTCCACAGAGCCTCCCGAGCGGGAGGTGTTCAAACGCCGCCGGAACACGGTCAACTACCGGGAGGAGGAGGACCTGGACGACGACGACTACATCTGTGAGGAACCAGCTACCGTCTCATCAACAAATTACACTAAACCTGTCAGCCTCCACATTCTGCTGTGTATTATACGGTCATATCGGCCGCAATACGTGTTCTTGTTTTCCGAGTCTTCAGTCTTTTTACAAGTAGAGATAACCTCTATTTCGTGTTGTTCCAGTCTGTGACGAGTGTGACCGCGAGTGGGAGGGCGACTGTCCTGTGCACGGTCCGCTGGAGGTCGTACCCGACAACAAGGTACGGAACTCGGGAGGGGACCGCTAATTGCTCTCGCTCCGTTTGTTACGTCTGTTGGCATTAATTGTGTAGCTTTGAACTCCGGTCGATCACTTCATAAATCATGCGATGTGTTTTTAAGTAAGCTACAGCTCGAGCTACCGTTCATTATTTTCTCTCATCTTGCCGTAAAAAGTGGTTCGAGTGGTAGTTACTCTTTTTGTCATGCTCCAATGGCCGCTAAACTATTTCAATTGAAAAGTGTTCCGTATCATTCTTTACGCAATCATTGAGCAATTCAGCGGTTAACTACTTATTGTGATCACCGCAACACGCTTGCACACTGCACAGGTCCCGTTCGACACTGGCGATCCTGAGAGAGACATCAAGACCCGTCCCGAGTTCCTCAACCCGGGCCGGTCCAAAATTCCCGGAGCCAACACCGGTAAAATCCTCATTATTTATCCTACTCATTTCGATCCCCTGATTTATGCCTTGCGATATTTTATGGCTGTTTTGATAGATATTGCTCTAATAGAGCGTCAATAAGTCGCTGTCATGCAGTTTCCTTAGTTTCTCACTCAATTCCGTACCACCGTATTGGATTCCTGTTGCTGTCATATTGTATTCCTTATGGCGTTCCGACTGCTTCCATTCCGCCCTCACCAGACTGAGCTGCAGCTGTGTTTAGTCTATGACAGCTCACCTATGTTACTCCTGTATTCCCACGGTCCACACAGGTATTTGGACGGAGAAGGACCTGCCGGCGCGGCTGAGGTTCGGACCCTACGAGGGTATCGTCACCGCCGACCGACGCCAGGCCACCGACTCGGGCTACAGCTGGGAGGTGAGAGCCAGCCGCGGGTCTGTGGTGAGTCTGCGTGGGATGTATTTTTGAAACTAAATTTCGATCGAGCCTATTGGGAAACAACAAAAACGGAACCAGCCAGGGAAATTGAGAGAAAAGCATTTTTGAACCAACTCAGATATTTGCATTAACCGCGCCCGGCTGGGGGTCCTGGATTTCCACGCCCTGCTGGGGGGGGGGGGGGTGTTTGAACACCCCCCTTGTAACTCGGCTCCTGGGCTACGTAGCGATACGCGGAAGGCGGCGTTCGAAAGAGCGTCAAAAATAATGACGAAATCACTTCGGTAAATTTTTTGGTCAGGTCAAAGGTCAGGTCACCAGAGGTCATTTAAGGCAAAATTTCGCCGATTTCCAGGTCGAATGTCGACAATTTCCAAGAAGCCAACGCATAACTCGGGAACCAATAGAGCTACAGCGCTGCGGAAAAGCGCATTCGATAGCCCTAATAACGCCCTTTCTGAGTAATTCTCTCAGATTTGACCTAACTTCAACGGTTTTGCCTACAGGGGGCAAAAACTGCAAAAATAGCCGATTTTTTCGGAAACAGTTTTTCTGCAATAACTTTTGACCCAAGCCTTGTACGAGCTTACTTTCACCGGCATCGTGTTCCTCTCGTCAAGACGCATCGAATGAACTATTACTTGACCTTGAAAGGTCAACTTGAAAATTTGACCTCAGGTCAAGGTCATGACCTGACCGGAAAGGGTCATGTTGCATATCAGTCGATTTGTATCGTCGAGCTGAACACATCTAAGGCGTTTTCATCGCTCTAGCATGCCTCTATCAAAAGTTATTTGCGAAAAACTTAGATACCATTCGTGACCTAAGATGACCTCAGGGCATAAACAAGGGTCACGGACACCATTTTCATGTTCAGCGTGTCTAAACCACTTGTAATTCGGTGTTTTGGAGTGTTTATAATGGCTTTCGTCCAAAAGCGGCGCATTTCAATTTTCTCCCATTGACTTATAATGGGGAGGTCGCAAAATTGACCTGACCTTAGGTCATCGATATCAAAATTCTGAGATATACATTTTGCTCATCCTATTGCTCTTAGCAATCGCTGAAAGTTTCAAAGCGATCGGTCACTCTGTGTAGCTATGACAGACATTGAAACTTTTTATGAGGTGAGGTCACTTCAAGTGACCTGGTGACCTGACCTTGAATGACCTTGGTCTGAAATTTTCACAACATGTGTAGAATTGATGTATGATAAGGTGTACCCAAAACGGCGGCGCTCCGCGCCGCCGTTTTTGAGATATTTGCAAAAAAACACAAGGGGGGGGGTGTTCAAACACCCCCCCCCCCCAGCAGGGCGCCGGTTAAGGCTGAAACAGACTTTCCGCATTCAAGAAATCGCATGCGAGAGCCTATTCAACTACATTATAGTTCTTGGTTCTTCCCGCATCAATCGCATCCGCATGCGATTTCCTGACTGCGGAAAGAGTCTGTTTCAGTCTTTAGTGTGGTTTATGAACAGAATGAAATGAAATATCAAATCCCCACGTCGTGTTACTGATTTGATGTTAGAAAAGCTTAGAAAAGCTGGTGCCAGATTGACATTGCTGTCATGGATGAGGAAGTACAGTCTTCGACATCTCTGTGATGCTGACACCCTCGATAACTAGTAACTCTTAACCCGCGAGTTGCTGGGGGGGGGGGGCGTTAAACGCCCCCACTTTTTTCGCCGGGCCATAGCATAAAAACGGCGCGCCTACAAATTTTGGGTACCTGTAGGGAATTGATTGAAGGTTATTGTGACGAAGTTTCAAAAAAAAAAATCGGTCGGAAAATTTTTGAGATATCGAGGTTTTAGTGACGTCATGATTTCTCAGTTTTCAACCAAAAACGGCACATGCTAAAAAAATCATATAAAATCACAGAATAGACATACAGATATGCGGTAAACGCCATTAGACTGCCAATACCATGACCAATCAAATGGCTATCTTCGATTATTGATTATTGTTCCGCATTTTCCAAAATCTTGAACTGAATCTTGGCAATTTCTCGTGACTACTTCACGACCATGGTACATGCATTTCTTAAATTGAACTTTTTGAGCCAAACACGTACTCGTATGATAAAATGAATGTGACCAACGTGTTCTACGCCCCAAATTACCCATAAAACATGTGTCACAGGCTGCGAATATCAGTTTTGATTTTCGGGGATATGTGCCTACCCGGTTGACCTGACCTTGACCCTGACCTATGCTTGACTGACCCCTACATGGAGCTGTCACTCTCGTAGGCATAATATGATGGATTGTGCACCGTTTTAACAGAGTTTATGACGAGAGGCGCCCATTGCGAAGTTGAAGTCCATGCTACTGAAAGCCCGATTTCAGGTGTTTGACCTGACCTTGACCTGACCTGTGACCTCAAAATTCAACTTTAAAGTACTCATCTGAAGCGTCTCGTCGCGTTCTTTCGTTTGCCGCCTCGTGCGTTTCGCTGCGCCTATTGGTTCTCGAGTTATGGGCTGGGGGCGTTTAACGCCCCCCCCCCCCCCCCCAGCAAACGGTGGGTGGCGAAATACCCCAGCAACTGCCCCAGTAAACATGCCGACGTCGGCCCGACGTCGGGCCGAGGCTCGGCCCGACGTCGGCCCAGCGTCGGTTCAACCTCGGCCCGACATCGGCTGGACGTCGGATATGCCCGCATGTTCCGACGTCCAGCCGAAGTCCAGCCGACGTCGAGCCGACGTCGGGCCGAGATCGTTTGCCGAGGTTGACGAGATCGTTTGTCGTTGGACCGACGGGGCCGACGTCGGCATGTTTATTGGGACAACGCGCCAAAAATATCAACCGGCGGCGGGATTCGAGCCCCCCAGTAGCCGACGTCGGCATGTTTACTGGGACAACACGCCAAAAGCATTAGCCGGCGATGGGATTCGAACCCCTTGTCATTCGTATGCGAGGATAGTGCGCTAACCACTACACCACGCAGCCAGCTGACGTGTTTGGTTTGTTTTGTTGGCTTATCCCCTTTCGGTCTGACAAGACCATTTCAGAGCCGGAAGGATCATAGGATGGAGACATTGGTCTTCTTGGCGAGCACCCTGGGTCCAGTTCATATAGAGTCCCTGGTCCCATTGCTGTTATGTGACACTTATTGGAAAGGGCGACCCCACAATGGATTCATATAGCCACTCTTACACACCTGCACCAACGTTTCCCAAAGTGTCCCTTTGATAAGTGGCACTTTGGCAAAGTGACACTTGCCGACTAGCCTTTCTATATGAACTGGGCCCGGCCCTGGTGAGTTGCCGGGGCTGAGCCTGACCAAAGGATAGGCCGAGCAGCCCCCAAGCACTCACCGCACCCGGTTACGGGCGAGCTCGGCTTACGGGCAATCCCAAATGGGATAAAGTTTCCCGTCCAGTCCGGATCAGGGGGTTGCGGCGTGGAGGAAGATTTGAGTTTCCTGAGGATATTTTGAATACAGAAGCTCTTTATGAAACATGAAACATGTATCTTATATTATTTTAGCGGTCAAAACAGCGGCCGATGTCGGTCCGACGTCGCCCCGACGTCGGCCCGACGTCGGCTGGACCTCAGCAATTGATCTCGGTCCGACGTCGGCCCGACGTCGGCTGGACCTCGGCTGGACGTCGGAACATGCGGGCATATCCGACATCCAGCCGACGTCGTGCCGAGGTTGGACCGACGTCGGGCCGACGTCGGCATGCTGATGCCGAGTTGCCGACGTCACCCCGACGTCGGCCGACGTCGGGCCGACGTCGGCATGTTTACTGGGGCCGGGTTAACTTCTTGTGTTGTAAATACGCAATTAAACGCTAAACGGCCAATGACTGACGCACACCAACGGTTTCGCAGATCAAAAAGTGTCGCCGCGTGCACCACTACGTGAACGCCGGCGACTCGAGCTCCAGCAACTGGCTGCGGCTGGTCAACTGTGCCCGCTTCGAGCAGGAGCAGAACCTGATCGCCTTCCAGTACAAGGGCCAGATGTACTACAGGTAAATACGGTGAACGTGTCTAGCGCAGACCTTGCCCCATAGAAACTTGTTGGCTGCCTCTCACGGCTGCCGTCATTCAGCTCTACAGTTATCGGCCTCATTGGTCAGTGGGTGTTGGTTCTTTGCAATCAGAAACAACTGTTGAATTATTGGAACATTACTCGGTAATATAACAGCTGAGCTGTATAACTGCTCTTTCCATTGTGGTCATTCGTGATGTGTCAATTTGTATTGCACTGTGACCCTTTTTGGCAGGTGATTTCATTCGGTACGTGATTGTTAGTTAGCGTAAGTGCGCACAAGATTCAAAATTCAGTGCTCGCGCGTCATTTTTCTGACTCATAGTTTCACCGTTTGCTATCGCCACAGAACGTACAAGCCGATTGTGAAGGGCTCCGAGCTGCTGGTCTACTACGGAGACGCCTACGCCCGGGAGCTCAACATCAACGTGCAGACGTTCAGGAAGGCTCCGGCCGCCGCCCCGCCGCCAGCAGCCTTCGTGTCAGGTGAACGACCGAATATAGCATTTCCGATAGAATAGATATATTACAAAATGCTCAGTAGTTGGCCAATCAGTAAAACACTTGGAAAACGTTATATTTCTGCGAGGCATAACTGGTTGACTGCCATCCCCAAAGGCAGACTGGCTGGGGCGACATCTATGTTACTGGCCGTCTCATCTAATAGATAAGTAGACAGACAAGCGCACAGCTTCAACAAACTGCACATAAAGTCACATTTTGATAGCACGCACATCCATGTATGTTGGTATATGGTAATCAGTGTCATTCGCCAGGTGGCTCCACGGTCCGCTGCGTCCACTGCGACTACGCCTGTCTGGGACAGGAGCGGCTGGTGGACAGGCATGTGAAGACATGGCACGATCACATCGGCAGGAACGGACGGCACAAGTGTGAGTGGTGTGAGTACTCGACGAACGATATACATCATTTCAATAACCATCGCCTCACCCACACGGGAGAGCGGCCCCACCGCTGTGATGAGTGCGGCAGGGCGTTTACTCTGCGCGGTCATCTGACCGACCACCGCCGTATACACACCGGCCAGAGACCGTACGTGTGTGACGTCTGTGGGAAGGCGTTCACACAGAACGTTAACCTAACGAACCACAAACGGATCCACACCGGGGAGAAGGTGCGTCAGTGTGAGCAGTGTGGCGCCGTGTTTAACGTCCTGTCTAATTACACCAAACATATGCAGTCACACAACGGTGTGAAGCCGCACCGGTGCCAGGTGTGCTCGGCCCGGTTCGTCAGCCAGGCGAACCTTACCACACACATGCGGACTCACACGGGGGAGCGGCCGTACGGGTGCTCCTTCTGCCCGGCACGGTTCACGGATCAGTCGGTCATGAGGAAACACGTCACCGCCCGGCACACACACGACTACCGACACAGGTGTGAGCGGTGTGGTAAGGGATTTGTGAGACCTGATCTACTGAGGAAACACAGTGAGAGGTGTTCGGTGACCAGCTGATGTGTGCGCAGCTGTGCTGGCGGGGTGATTGTTACGAATTTATTGTGATTTTATAATGCATGTAACTGCCTCTGGATCAACTTATTATGACAAAGTCACTGTTGGCTGTGATCGTTGATTGGGGGCGTTGGTGCATGCCGCTAATTGATCAATTTTGGATTTAATCGCACGCACGCAACTCGATGGCATTGCGCTACGTTATTGAGTTATTTTGTGATTAGTTTTATTCATTATATTACTGGACCCTATCGATAAATGGCTCGCTCATATTGCAATGGTATGTCTCATGGAGCGTTGTATTGATGTTTTATAGTTTCATCTGTTCAATACAGTTTTGTGTTTGCACATCTCGGCCGTTTCAAACATGCCGTTCGCATACCATTGGCTGTGGTAAACCAGTCTATCCAATACAGTCTCTCTATACGGCTGGACAGCCGTGGTGCACATTGCCGTTGCATTACCGTCCGGCCGTTCGTGGTGACCTGTCTCGGTGCACCATGCCGGCGCCATACCGCCCGCGGCACTATATGTCTCTGCGTGTGTGGTTAGACCACGAACACAGAAACGGGTTATATCACGGGAGACCCTGGTCCTGACGATGGGCTGTGGTTTACATTGAGGGGGAAATGGAGCAGTTCAGTAAGGCCCGAGCTCACAATATTCGGGGGAACAAAAAAGCATCCATTGACTTCAAACAATTGCTTGACTATTGGCTGCAATATCGCCGCACAACATTACAAGCCTTGAGTGTTTCTAAAGATTGCTAATTAGTTGATAGAAGTCAACCGGTTGAACTTGGTTAGTCATAGGTAGTGGTCAGGTATGGTTAGGGATGATTAGCTTTATCACCAAAATACTGCGTAGATGGGGGATGGAGGCATGATAAAGATAGCATATGAATCCGCAGGATATAGGTATGTATCCATCTGTATCCTTGTTCAATGTTTACTGAGTGTTGATAGGGCCTAACGTACTAAAATGTTAACAGGCGCAAGGCTCTTGACCATTCCCTAGATGTCCCCTGTCCACTTTGCGATAGAGGAGTTTTTGGAATTTGAAGTGAAGTGGGGATATGCCCCTACAGCGTCCAATAGCGCCTTTCTATATCCGCCAGTGTGTGCCTCTGCGCGATTTAATCCTTATTCTGTTTTGGTTTTTCCCCTCGACCCCGGTCAACTCGGTCCCTGCACTTGCAGTACAGCTCTGAGGTAGTAAAGTAATCTTGGCTCGGTCCCGTTCTGGTATGAGCGGTAGCTGACGGCCAAGACGGCCGTCCGTCCCGCCGCTGCTCCTGTGGACTTCCGTGGACGTAAACCGACGAGACGAGGCGGGTTCACAGAAATAACGGAAAGAGTAGTAGGAGGTGCTATGCATTATCAGAGTAGTCAATTGAAACAATTTGTTGTTCAAGGGCGCTGTAGTTTCTTTCTTAGTTCGGAAAGCCAAAACAATCGGTAAAATTTTTACTTAATTGTTACTTAACTGTTGGGGCATTCCACGATAGATCGTACCACTTTTTCCAATTTGACACCCTCATCTCTCGGAATTTGACGAGATTTGGTCTCAAGGGTCATCAGGGGCTCTGAATCCACCTTTAACAATTCCAGGATTAATTTAATTTTCTATTTCTTTAAAAAAAAATATTTGGCTTATTGTTAAGAAGTATTCGAAAAATTAGAAAGGTGTTCTTTCTATAAATGTATTTATTTTACGTCGCGATAACGGTTTCGAATAGTGATTTCGGGAGGGGAGCTTACAAATGGAGTGGTAAAGCTGCCTAGTGACACCACGGGTTACTGAAATCTACTATACTATCAAGGCCCTATATAGTATACTATTTGTAGAATGAAACTCTGTCTTTCTGTGTGTGTGTTTGCACCGTGCAGAGGGGTGCTTTGACGCCGTGCGCAGGCCAAACGGTGCGGTCGATGAGGCTGAAATTTTCACAGGGTGTTGATGATGTCACGCGCACGTGCAGTGGCGTGTTTCGAAGCTCGGGGGTGGATGGTTTGCACGTGGCACGCGCTGGAAAAAGGCGCATTTCCTCAAACATTTGCTCGGTCTTCAAGGCATCGGCAGCCGGGTTTGATGGACTTTGCAACTAAAATGCATGACGATCGGCGGCGGGTGCCTCTCATTTCCGGATTGGCAGCTTATTTATTTTGATAAACAGAGGCGAATGAAGGTGTTGATTTTCGGTAAATAAAGACAGTTTTCAATGCGCTTACACAAATGCACCGCGTTTGACGCAATGCGCCACATTTGTCACGATGTGCCATTTTTGTCGCAAATCGCACAACTTTGTCAAATATGGTCCGACAAACGTGCAATTCGGTGGAAGGATGCATGACAAAACGACAATTAAAAATGCACCACTTTGTCGTAATGCGCCACATTTGTCACAAAGCGACATTTCCACCAAATATGATCAAGAATAGTGGAGCGACAAGATTAGGAGCAAGGCTAGGAACACTTTTTTAGTTTATCAGTTTATCTGATAGTCTGTGACCTCAGATGACCCAGTGGTAGTGGTAGGTGTAGTGGTAGTAGCATTGGTAGGAGTAGCGGTAGGGGTAGTGGTAGTATTAGGGGTAAGGGTAGTGGTAGGGGTAGTGTTAGGGGTAGTAGTAGGGGTAGTGGTAGGGGTAGTGGTAGGGGTAGTAGTAGGGTAGTGGTAGTAGTAGGGGTAGGGTAGGGGTAGGGGTAGTGGTAGGGGTAGTGGTAGGGGTAGTGTTGGGAGTAGTGGTAGGGGTAGTGGTAGGGGGTAGTGGTAGTGGTAGGGTGGTGGTAGGGGTAGTGGTAGGGTGGTGGTAGTGGTAGTGGTAGGGGTAGTGGTAGGGGTAGTGGTAGGAGTAGTGGTATGGGTAGAATTAGTAGAAGTGTGGCACAGGCCGATCCAATGTGACGTGGTGACCTATACGACCTGGCCTGACCGAAGGTGACCTGGCCTGACCCAGTGTGACCAGGAATGACAGACTTGACCTGACTTGACCCCGTATGACCCAAATTTTATCAAACTAAGCCATCAGAATATTCATTTATATATCTGCTTCCAGACGGCTCATCGGTATGAATCAAACACCATTCGAAAGCAAACTGACTGCTGCGTATTTTATGGCTACGCCGCAAAGCAAGTGGCGCAGCCGCTTGTCTATATTACTATTTGAGGAGGGCGTAGTTTCTGTCTATTACGAAGGTCGCGACATGGTGCTACGTAGCGCGGGTTACAGATCACACCGTTGCACCTACCGCGCTGAAATTTGCGCAAGTTATAGAACAAGGATGGACAACGTGCCTTTGAGCGGTCTCGGCTCGATCGGATCGATAGCGAGCGCGTGGCGCGTGCCCAAAAAGTGCAAATTCGCGTCATAGACTTTACATGTATAAATCGGCTGGCAAAAACGGGCGAAAATGGCTAAATTTGCCCGACACGGGTCCGTTCCCCGTGCAATATCTCGGTAGCCGTGCGCCCGATCGGCACGGGGAAAACAGCATCGTGTAGAGAATCGAACGGGCAATCGAATAGTGTGCGGTGCAGGGGTGGCACGCGCCACGTGCAAGTGTGAGGGCAATTTCATTTCAAAAAGTGCCATTTTAAACGGATTTTGGAATTTATATTAATTTCAGGTGATCGTCAGACGGAATGAGTTGAAACAGCGCCTATTAGCAATAAAAATGTACCGTCTCTCATGGAAAAATTGTGAAAAGCTAATTGAGCAAAAACAATGTGGAAAAAATCGCTGAATTAAAATGGTATTTGTCCATAATGTGCCACTAAAAAGATACACGGGATTTGCTGCTTAACCTGATACGCTTGATAATTGAAAATGCTATCATTAGAAAGAGCATTCAATTCTCTCCAAGATCCAATCATCACGTTTGCATGACAAGCAACAGTATTCTTTAAAATATAAATGTTTTAAACCTCTGCAAAACGATTTTTAGCGAAAATTATCTACGCCTTTCATTTGTCTTAAAACTACGCACCTCAATTATAAAGCACATTTGACAGATTCTGAAGTGGAAAGCATGCTTATCAGACACGGGCACCTCGATGCGGTGGATATTTTTTCCACAAACCAAAACGTTTAGCCGTCAAAAAGCAATCGACCGAAATGGATAGATAACCCAACCGACACAAGAACAACCGAACACCCGCCGATCGAAAATATCCCTTTTCGCGTTGCGGAGCACGCGGGTCACCCTAGTTTCAACTAAAGTCTGAGTCATCTGAAAAAAAAATGAAGAGGGTTCATCCAACCCTCTTTCCTAAAAGCGCGAGAGTGAAAAAGGCTGTTTGGTTCTGACATTGTTTTGGACGCCAATGACCATAGCTGTCCGAGATGAAAGTTACAGGACGGATACATGGTGTCCGTCTCACAACTTGTTTATCCGGGAATTATTTAAGGTTACATGAGGTCAGGTCGGTCACGTGACATCACTGTTATAAGTCAATGGGGAAATATAAAAACTGTTATTTTGGCGCCGAGAATGATCTAAAACTATCTCACGTACATGGTATCGTGATTTCATGCACTCCTTGCAAAGTCCAATGCTTCACTTTTGTATTGTTTACCTTGCGTGACGTCATTTATGACGTCACTAGCGTCGTACGAGTTTTTCGTCAATAACTCCTGATCAAATTGAGCTAGAGAGTCGGGAAAGCCACCAATGGACTCGGGAAGACCTGCCGAATCGAATGATATGCAACATGACCTCTTTCGACCAGCTTCGTGACCTGGGGGCGCTGACCTGACCGTGACCTGAGGTCAACACCCCAAGTTGACTTCACCCTAACAAAAAGTATACCATTCGACGCACCTGAGCTAGGCGAACACAATGATGCCAAAATCGCGGCTCTGCGGCCATTTTTTGCGAAGTTATTTACTAAAAACCGAGCCCGTAACTTCAGTCACTTGACCTGACCTCAGACGCTACCGGTTAACCTGAGACCTTAAAATTCGGTACCAATCGCTGCGACTTGCAACGGCATACACGCTCGTTTTTCCGCGAGACTCTAGCTCTATTAGAAGCGAAACGGCGTGCTGGGGTCGTATCAACCCCTCCGAAACCCATTTTGTTTGAGGGGAAATGAGGAACTTATAGAAAGAACACCTTTCTAATTTTTTGCATGTCGATTTGCAATTACATGAAGTTTATTTTGAAAAAATAAAAATGTGAAAAAATTGGTCCCAAAAGTCATTAGAGGCAAATGAAAAAAGATTAAAGTTTTTGTTTAACAATGAAAATTTTTCTTTTGAATTTTTAAAAAGCAATATTAATTTTTGATTCATCGCAAACTTAGTGTTGTTAACCGTTTATTGGTTGCGTAACCCGTTCTTGAGCTATAAGCCATCAAACTCACCGTTACAAACCGAAGTTAAAAAATGTAAAGCAATATAACTCAAAAAGTTTTGATCTGAGAAGTCTGATATTTTGCCAGGCGTCTTTGGGGCCTATGGTTACCCCTAGGACCGATTTTCATTTAAATCTGAGAGATGAGGGTGACGGGCCTGGTACGATCTATCGTGGAATGCCCCTGTTGTCAGTTGGCTCACCCGGCTGTCACCAGGTGGTGGGGATAGTCATCACTCCTAGACCATCCTCACCAACATAAACACCCTCTGTAGCCTCATCAGTGGCACCCACCCAGCCGTACTTGGAGCCCAGGGTACACTGGTGTTCGGCCTCGGACCGAGCGGTCGCCAGGTGAGCGCCCATCTGCTGGCACCCGGACCGCGCCGAGGAGAAACTAGCGGACGTCGTTCGCCAGGAGATACAGCGGCCGGCACAGAGGAGCCAGCCGTCCGGACAGGCGCAGGGGTCGGTGAGTGTGCCTGGAAACGGGAGCGGGACGTGAGCAGAGGTCAGAGTGGAGCCTGTAACGATATACATAGGAGCACAGCTAGGAACAGACGTGAACAAGGTTCGAATGCGGTCACTTTAGTGAGCTGGGTTTTAACATTCCCAACAAATAGATACCTGTGCCTATGCCTAGGGGAGAGTGGGGTAATTTGGCCGGTGGTGTAAATTGGCCGCCCCCACCTGTACGATGTCTAATAAAGGTGAGTGAAATAACTCTAGTCTCTATTCATTTGTCATGGGTAGAAATAACTGGAGGACAAATGTCAAAACTTTGCCCCTCGTAGTTTTATTTAAAATTAATAAAACGTTAATTTCATTAGAAAATGGTAACTTTTACTTCTGTTTACAAAGTTGTATAACATGTAGTATTTGGGCTAAAAACGAATTCAGACATTATAGCGCCATTCTTGGGGGTGTTCAGCGGTTCCAAGAGCAATTTCATCTAATTCCGTATAGCCGTGATGACTTTATACACAACAATTTTCAGAATGGCAATATGGGGTAATTTGGCCGGGACTAGCGGGGCAACTTGGCCGGTGCGCTCATGGTCACTATGCTGGGACGGCCGAGTTTTCATGGTCAATTGTACCATAAATGACATAATTCATGACCAACTTTGACTACTTTGATGCCTTACTTCCGATTGGTCAACTGTAAGAGCATGTGACGTCATCAAAGGTTACCAAACGTTTTTTGCTAATAAATCCTTACATAAAAATGGTACAGCCGCACAAATGGTCTCATTCTGTTCAGCTCGCCAAGGCGCATCGAATGATATGCATGATGACCTTGAAATCACGTGACCTTGAGGTCAAGCGACCTGAGGTAACGTGACCTGAGGTCAACCTTTGACCTTGACTTCTCGAGGTCAACACATATATGTTTTGATGCGGAATGACGAGATAATTACGATGGTACTCGAAGTTTTGGCCTAGCTTGATTACTTCAAAAGTTATTCGTAAAAAACTGTCTTCGCATCTAGAGCCGCTAATTTGGCTATTTTGACCCCTGTGACCCCATGAGTCAACCTCCAAAATGTGGTAAATGCGTCATAGGACATACGTCATTGCTGAATCTGAAGCTGACTCGCAATATAACAGAAAATCCTGACCGCAAACTAACACCGGCCAAATTGCCCCACACCCCCGGCCAAATAACCCTGCTAGTGGGGCAATTTGGCCGCCTTGCAGACCTTTGTAATACGCCACAATTTCAATATAAGTAATTACTCTATCATTTCAAGTTCACTTTCCAGTAAAGTAAAATGAATGCGACACCTGCCAGCGTTGATAAAATGCAGAAATGTGTCGTCAATTTTAAGTTACATCGTTTTCTAAAAAAAGCGGCCAAATTACCCCACTCTCCCCTACATATATGATGTGTGACAAAATGATACCTGGATTTGTATGTGTGCAATGGAGTGCCCATCCGTTTACCACATACAGATTACGGGTCCCTCCACAGATACCTACTTCCCTAGAAATGGTGACTTACCATGGTGACTTACCATGGACAGTCAGCTACGGTACCTCGGTGCCTCGTTGGTCAGATCATGAACTAAACCACCTGCTGCACGGTCGGTCCAAACAACCTCGCGGGTACGCATGAATACGCCCAGAAAATTCAGCATGACACAATCACCCATGCCAACTAGCTCTGCTCGGCACGCCGTATGCTACGTACTGCTACGTACATATATTCACGGGGACATGAGTTCGGTACTCTGTTGGTGCATGAAACAGACTTTTCCACAAGTCAGGAAATGTGATTTGCCGGCTGTTGAATGACTGCTTCAGCCTTAAATTGAATAGATGGCTTGGCGAACGGGCAATGTGTGATATGAACGATTGGCATTACAGTTTAAGCTAGGGCAATACCGAACTAACACGCTAAATAAGAAGTCGTTTTATTGCCACGAACGGAAAAACTACGCTTTAACCATCAAAGTTCCTGATAACCTTTATTTCAAGTGTACCTCTGTCACCCTCTGATGATTTGGCCCGTACAGAACAGCACACCTGACTAAATAAAGCTGAACATTCCAGAAGCAAAGAGACGCCGTTGTCCAATGTTCTGAATGTATGTATGTATTGTATTGTATGTATTACCTTCATGGACAATCCACGCGGGGCGTGGCGATTACATTCCAGAATCATTGTATTAACATCATCAACATACAAATATAGGTAAGTACACAGCATGAACAATCGACGTCATTAGTACAATACACAGGGCATACCTTGTATTCAACCCACAATTCAAATATGTAGCATTGTGCAACTTCTATTTCAATCTTGGCGACCGCAAACCAAGCTGTTTATGGACGACCGTGTATGACATGATCGAGTTTGGTACGATATATCGGTCACAATATGTAAAACAGGCCATCGATATTAAGCGGTAACAAACGCTGTTTGTATTGTTTGTCGCCGCCAATAAAACACTGTCGACAAACACGGATTATGAACATTGCGACCGGCGAGTCTAAAACCCTTTGAGAAACACAAACACACACCAGCAGACACGCACACAAACGAGCAGCAACCAGCAACCGGTGCTGGCGTCGATCGCACAGTGTGACACAAGGTCAGGTCATATTAGGTCAGGTCACATCAGGTCACATCAGTTCCCCATACATCAGGTCACCATTACCATCAGGTCATCGCTGCATCTCATATCAGCTTCATCTATTTTCTGTCATACAAGAGCAGCTTGTCACCATGGATCCGGTCAACCTTGGTGATACAGCGCAGCAGTGAGCTAACGTGGAGCTATGAGCCATCGGTAAACATTGGCGGAGCTATGAACCAATAGTGAGCTAATGAAGAGCACCGAGCCAGTGGTGAGCTATTACTTATTTCCTGAACAGCTATAACAGCTATAGGAATATGCATTTTGTCTTGGCTTTGCTTAACCCGCGCCCGGCTGGGGGTCCTGGATTTCCACGCCCTGCTGGGGGGGGGGGGGTGTTTGAACACCCCCCTTGTAACTCGGCTCCTGGGCCACGTAGCGATACGCGGAAGGCGGCGTTCGAAAGAGCGTAAAAAATAATGACGAAATCACTTCGGTCAATTTTTTGGTCAGGTCAAAGGTCAGGTCACCAGAGGTCATTGAAGGCAAAATTTCGCCGATTTCCAGGTCGAATGTCGAAAATTTCCAAGAAGCCAACGCATAACTCGGGAACCAATAGAGCTACAGCGCCGCGGAAAAGCGCATTCGATAGCCCTATTAACGCTCTTTCTGAGTAATCCTCTCAGATTTGACCTAACGTCAACGGTTTTGCCTGCAGGGGGCAAAAACTGCAAAAATAGCCGATTTTTTCGGAAAAAGTTTTTTCTGAAATAACTTTTGACCCAAGCCTTGTACAAGCTTACTTTCACCGGCTTCGTGTTCCTCTCGTCAAGACGCATCGAATGAACAATAACTTGACCTTGAAAGGTCATCTTGAAAATTTGACCTCAGGTCAAGGTCATGACCTGACCACAAAGGGTCATGTTGCATATCAGTCGATCCGTATCGTCGAGCTGAACACATATTAGGCGTTTTCATCGCTCTAGCATGCCTCTATCAAAAGTTATCTGCGAAAAACTGTTAGATACCATTCGTGACCTAAGATGACCTCAGGGGTCATAACCAAGGGTCACGGACACCATTTTCATGTCCAGTGTGTCTAAACCACTTGTACTTCGGTGTTTGGGAGTGTTTATAATGTCTTTCGTCCAAAAGAGGCGCATTTCAATTTTCTCCCATTGACTTATAATGGGAAGGTCGCAAAATTGACCTGACCTTAGGTCATCGATATCAAAATTCTGAGATATACATTTTGTACTTGCTATTGCTCTTAGCAATCGCTGAAAGTTTCAAAGCGATCGGTCACTCGGTGTAGCTATGACAGACATTGAAACTTTTTATGAGGTGAGGTCACTTCAAGTGACCTGGTGACCTGACCTTGAATGACCTTGGTCTGAAATTTTCACAACATCTGTAGAATTGATGTATGATAAGGTGTACCAAAAACGGCGGCGCGGAGCGCCGCCGTTTTTGAGATATTCGCGAAAAACCACAAGGGGGGTGTTCAAACACCCCCCAGCAGGGCGCGGGTTAATGGGTTGCCGCTACTAAAGTGCTAACAAGTGCTGTTAATTTATCAAAACAAGTGTACGGATGAGCACATTTTACTCAGTATTGTCTCCAACCTGTTTTGGACAAGGTGCCATACTATATCCTGGGCTGCATGCTGACCAAATTCAGATTCATATACAATCTTAAACATCATTTGAGCATGATACAGTGATATAGGTACAGGTCTCGCGGGTTTTAGCGGTAGGTTTTGCACCTAGAAAATTTAGTGTACTTCAGGCTATATCTTCGTCGTCTTAAGCTTTTAAGTGTTGAAGATGCGATCGACTTGTTGGGTAACAAGCCGGCCATGATCGTGTAAAATGGCTTCATCGCAGATCGATTAGTTTCTGAGATATAACCGGAAATGTAAAAGTGCAAAACCTACCGCTTAATCTCGCGAGACCTGTACCTAGGTGGTATAATTTTCCAAGAAAGCTTAACAAGACGAGCATAGGTCATGTTTCAAGCTCTACATATTTCTACTGATGAAATATTTATGCTTCTTGCCCTCAGGTGCTGCTCGAAAACCACACCTATATTGAAAAGGCCCAGCTCAAGGCCATCAAGTTTAACCGACCTATGAAAGAGCAGCACCTGGCGGTGTGTGCTCTGATCACCAGGCTTGTGGGCAGGAGGTGCTGGCGACCCGCACCGTCACCGGCCTTTGTACTAGCCGTGGAGGGTGTGGGAGTGGCTTCGTTGGAGCCCAGTAATGTGTGGCAACAAGAAATTGTGCTGGGGCGGGGGGTCGCCTGTAATGTGTTGAACATATGCAGCGGAAAGGCTGCCAACAACCTCGACTGGTTCTTGAGAGAAAAGATGTCTCACCTTCAGCGGGACAGTACCGTAAATGACAAGGTCGTCAAAACGATTGCTGACCTAGAGGTGCGGATCTAGGCCTGGGTTAAGGTGGGCAACGGCAAGGACCAAAGAGCAGATGCAACCGTACCCTTTGGTCGATTTGTGAAGCGGTTACTGTTTTTTTTTTTTTCAATAGGTAAACAGTTGCTGACGACTCTGTTTTTACGGACTTTGAGACAAATGAAGACAGAGTTGTTTGTGAAGAGGAAAAGAGTAGTTGGCTGTTCATTGTCTTAGCAGCAACCTAGGCTGCCCAACCAACAACCTAGGCTGCCCAACCAGCAGCCTTGGCTGCCCAAGCAACAACCTAAGCTGAAGCAACAACCTAGGCTAACCAACAAACAACTTAGGCTGCTCAACTGACAACCTGGGCTGTCGGAACAACAACAAGGGCTGTTCAACCCAAAACCAATGTTTTTTTTCTCTCTCTCTCTCTCTCTCTCTCTCTCTCTCTCTCTCTCTCTCACTCTCTCTCTCTCTCTCTCTCTCTCTCTCTCTCTCTCTCTCTCTCTCTCTCTCTCTCTCTCTCTCTCTCTCTCTCTCTCTCGAAGGAATAATACTCAAGCTACCGCAGGTTGCGGCGCAGGCTATATAGAGGTTGATGCAAGTCCGTGATAAGTACATCCCAGCTGGAAACAAGTATCTACTGGCTTCGCCAGGCAACAAGAGTGGCCACTACGACCGAGGCGCGGTCCTCAAGGCTGTCGTATACTGGCTTCGCCAGGCAACAAGAGTGGCCACTACGACGGAGGCGTGGTCCTCAAGGCTGTCGTATACTGGCTTCGCCAGGCAACAAGAGTGGCCACTACGACCGAGGCGTGGTCCTCAAGGCTGTCGTATACTGGCTTCGCCAAGCAACAAGAGTGGCCACTACGACAGAGGCGTGGTCCTTGTTGTTTATTGGGGCTTAAGGGCGCGCCGACTACAAGGTCATTTTGCGCCCATAACTATATACAAGTAAAGCAAGTGTGTCACAAGAAAACCGACGTGATAAAAGGCTTAAAAAAGCCTAAAAGCTGGTTAAAAAGAGCAAAGAAGGGTAAAATACTCCAAGCGTATCGTAAAAGACAGCTGACTAGGCGTAAGGACTAGATTAGAATAGACGTATGGACTAGTTGGTTTGGTATCAGATCGAGTAGATTACTTGGAATTTGATTGAACGGATAAAGGAAAAGATGTTGCCAGATAAAACCCAGGGTGACTCGTCACCCAGCAAGTGGCGGACGGTGATATCCGGAGCGATGCGGCCCAGGTAGCGAGTCCGGTCCGGTTCCAAGCGTCGACAAGATAAAAGCACGTGGGCGACGGTGAGAGGCACGGCGCACCCGCCGCAAACGGGCTTCTCATCTCCGCGGAGAAGGTGGCCATGCGTCGCATACGTATGACCGATGCGGAGCCTGCATAAAATCACTTCGTTTGACCTGTTGTCTTGCGAGCAAGACCTCCAATGCTCCAGAGTCGGCTTCACCTCTCGGAGCTTCCTGCCTCCACGCAGGCGCCACTCTGCCTGCCACTCCGTTAGAATAAAAGATCGTACAGCAGGGTAAAAATCACGCGCAGGCAATGGCAACCGACGAGTGCAGGGTGCTGCAGCAGCACGCCTTGCAGCCGCGTCTGCCAGCTCATTGCCATGAACGCCAACGTGACTGGGAATCCAGCAGAACTGAACAGATTTACCCGATTGTTCTACTAACTGAAGCCGAGCTAAAATGTCTTGCACAATCGGGTCGGCTGGATTAAAACTCCGTAGGGCCAACAGGCTGCTTAGGGAGTCCGATAAAATCAAGTAAAAAGGTCCGTCCGATACCTCAATAAAACACAAAGCCTTCTCGATGGCAACAAGTTCCGATGAAAACACCGAGGCGAAAGATGGCAACGAAAATGAACGGGTATCGTCGCCAGCGACGAAAGAACAGCCCGCTCCCTCAGGTGTTTTAGAGCCGTCTGTGAATACAGGAATAAAACCATCGTAAGAGGCAAGGTGTTCCAAGGCTCGGACTCGTGCCTCTGCAGGCAGCAACTTGCCCTTTGGAACTGCAGAAAGCGAAAGATCCACCTGTGGACTGACACTTTTCCACGGTGGAAGGGGCGCAGCCCAGGTACGACGAACGTTACGCAATGCTATGTCAGCTATTGAAAACAGTTCTTTCATGCGCACTCCGAACGAGGGTCGTAACCTTCCGTTACTTCGGGTGGCATGCCGAGAAAAGACGCATGGGTACGTCGGGTGCATAGGAAATTGGCGCAGTTTCAGCGCGTACCGCATACCCAACATCTGACGGCGGAGTGAAAGTGGCGGTTCATGCGCCTCAGCAAGAATGCTGCTCCTGGGCGAGGTGCGGAATGCTCCGGTGGCTACTCGGAGTGCTGCATGATGGACTGTATCCAGGACCCTCTTGCTAGATTCACTCGCTGAATCGTAGACAAAAGAAGCGTAATCTAGCTTCGATCGTACAATAGATCGATATAGAAGAAGAAGGGTCCTGCGGTCCGCACCATAAGATGTGCGGGCGACACATTTTAAAACGTTCAGGGATTTAAAACATCGTTCCCGAAGCGTTCTAAAATGTTCTTTATACGTTAAACGACTGTCAAAAAAGATCCCAAGAAACTTCGCCACCGGACGAGTAGGAATCACCTGTCCATAGAGCTGGATTCCCAAGGGAAGGTCGCCGCAGCGGCGGCGGCAAAAGTGCATAGCGACGGTCTTCGTTGTTGAAAAACGAAGACCGTTGTCACGACTCCATCTCTCCAACCGCGTCACTGCAAGCTGCAGCTGTCTGGCCATATGCCGAGCGCTTGAAGCGGCAAACCAAATGGCAAAATCATCCACGAAGAGCGATCTACCGATCGAGACCGGCAGATCATCAGCGATGTCATTAATCGCCACTGCAAAGAGCGCCACACTAAGCACCCCGCCCTGGGGAACTCCGTTCTCTTGAGTAAAACTGCTCGAAAGACTACTGCCAACTCGGACTTTGAACCGACGACCCGATAAAAAGTTCTTAATAAAGAGGCCCATCCGGCCGCGTATGCCGTACTTGTGTACTTTGGAAAGTATTCTGTGTCGTAACACTGTATCATAGGCCGCCTCAATATCAAAGAACAGTGCTCCAAGGTGCTTCTTTGCAGTAAAACAGGTGCGTATCTCGGTGTCGAGGGCTAAAATGTGGTCAACAGGGCTGCGGTGCTTTCTAAAACCGCACTGGGCGTTTGTAAAAACACCGTGATGTTCCAAAAACCAGCTAAGACGCACATTGACCATCTTCTCCATCAGCTTTGAAAGCGATGATGTGAGAGAGATGGGCCGATAGTGGAGAGGGTCATGTCCCGACTTGCCAGCCTTCAAGATAGGAATGATAGTGGCTTCCCGCCAGGTCTCAGGGAAAGTGCCAGTCTCCCAAAGCGAATTGAAAGTTGCTAGCAGCGCCTCGAGGGCAACTGCTGGGAGATGACGGAGCATGTCGTTGTGGACAGCATCCGGACCTTCTGAGACGCTGCGCAACGAGCTGATGGCAGACGTGAGCTCAGCCATAGAGAAAGGCTCATTGTACATCAAATTTTCAGCTGTGCTGAAGTCCACGGCGGCTGGTGCAGGTCGTGAGGACGGCTCTCCTCGGCAGCGCTGATAGAGTGCACGGCCTATCGTCTCTGCGACGTCTAAGGGGTGGGATATGTCCGTGTTGTTCACTCTTAAAACCGGAAGCGGAACAGAGCTGAACCGGCCTTCAATGCGCTTCATGCGTGCCCATATCTGGGTCGTAGGAGTAAAACGGTTTAAGGAACTCACGTACGTGCGCCATGAAACAGCCTTTGCCTCTTTTAAAACGCGACGGGCAAAAGCCCGCGCTTTCTTAAAAGCGATGAGGTTCTCAATAGTACTACTCCGGTCAAACTTTCTAAAAGCGCGCTTCCTGGCACGAATCGCATCTCCGCATTCCTTGGTCCACCAAGGGACCGGAGGACGACGAGGCTGACTCGACGTCTTGGGTATGCACCCGTTTGCGGAGTCAATGAGTAAACATGTAAAATCATCTGTAGACATCACAGAGGCGTCGGCTCTGGATAAAACCGTGGCCTCTACGGCGGCCTGGAATTCGCCCCAGTCGGCCTTCCGAACATTCCACCTAGGTGGACGGTTGCCTGACACTGGGGACTCCTGGTGCTCCAGCCACACTGGGAAGTGGTCGCTCCCGAGTGGGTCGTCATGGACGGACCAGGTAAAAAGCTGAGCTAGCCGCGGACTGACTAAGCTCAGGTCCAGAGCCGATGTTTGACCGGAGGGTGTTGTAAAATGGGTGCGCTGTCCTGTATTTAAAATACACAGCGCCTCATCGCGGATAAAAGATTCTAAAAGTCGACCACGAGTGCCAGTCGTGTCGCATCCCCACGCCAGGCTATGGGCATTAAAATCGCCGACTACCAGGACCGGAGGTGGAAGCTCATCGACAAGTCGATGCAGCTCAACCACCGGGAGCGCTATACCTGGTGGTAGGTATAAAGAGCACACTGTCAGTTCCCGGTGGTTGAAATCAACTCTGGCGGCCACCGCCTGCAGGGGAGTCTGCAGCGGCACCTGGCGAGCAGGTACGCTGTGGTGAACCGCCAGAAGCACACCTCCATGGGCAATGGTAGGGGTGTCCAGGTCTCTTCTAAAAACAGAGTAGCCCTTGATGGCAAAGGTAACGTTTGGCGCTAGCTTGGTCTCCTGGAGACCTAAAACAAGGGGTGTGCGCCAACGGATAAGAGACTGTAGGTCCTGGTAGTTGGCCCGGAGGCCTCTACAGTTCCACTGTAGAATAAAAGGCGTGGTTAAAAAGGCGCAAAAAGGGCGCGTATAACATGAGGCAAAGGCGCACACAGATACCTGACTGACCACAAAAAAGGTAAAAAGCACCGAGAGAAATGCACCTGGTAAAAAAGCGCAATAGCGCGAAAAAGATAAAAGGATAAAAGAGGAAATGACTAGACTGAAAGACTAGACTAGGTCCTCTAACTCCGAGGAGGCGCTCCCCCCGTAACGGATACGGGGATGCCCCGAGCCCTCTCGGTGTAGCCTCCCTTCAGCAGAGGCAGATCGGGCGTGGCTCGAGCCCTGCTGGGGCTTTTTCGCCCGGGGGGGCGTCACCCTCCGAGGGTGACCAGCTCGGGGGCGTCTGCCGCTTGGCGAGGCGCCCTGGAGCCGCGGAGGTCTGTTGCCGCCCCGACGGGGATGTCGAGGCGGCGGCCTGTGTCTTCGACACAGGCGTCTCTGGCAGCGGCGGTGGTGGCCGCCGCTGCGGAGGTGGAGGAGGCGGCGGGGGACCCATGATGGGCCGAGTCCCCGCCTCAGGTGTCTCCGGGGTGTCAGCGGCAACAGCCGCATTGGCACTCCCGGAGGCGGAGTCGGCAGACGAGGCTTCCTTTGCCTCGAGGGCCTTCTGGACGAGGCGAGCCCTCCTCGCCTCTCGTGCCCTCCTCTCCTCCTCTCCCCGCCACAGCGCCTCTTGTTTGTTTGTTAATTGGGGCTTTAGGGCGCGCCGACTACTTAGGTCATTTTGCGCCCATAGCGTCGTTTTAATAAAACAAGTGTGTCAAAAGAGAGAACCTTCTAGATACGAGTACTAAAAAGTAAAAGACTCGATATAAAAGAGCAAGGTAAGATAAAGCAGCGCAAGAGTGTCGTCCTAGACAACTGACTAGATGTAAGGACTAGAGAGGACTAGTTGGTTTTAATGTCAGGTCGAGTAAATCGCTTGGAAGTTGATCGAACGGATAAAGGAAAAAATGTTGCCGGATAAAACCCAGGGTGAGTCGTCACCCAGAAGGTGGCGGATAGTGGTATCCGGAGCGATGCGCCCGAGATAGCGTGTCCGGTTCGGTTCAGCGAAAGGACAAGATAAAAGCACGTGAGAGACAGTGAGAGGCACGGCACACCGACTGCATGTGGGTTGTTCCTCTCCACGGAGGAGATAGCCATGAGTCGCGTACGTATGACCAATACGTAATCTGCAGAGGGCCACTTCCTGGTGCCTGTTGCTTTGGAAGCAAGACTGCCAGGGCTCCAAGGTAGGCTTCACGCTCCGCAGCTTCCCAGATCCTTGGAGATGCCACTCTGCCTGCCAGCTTGACATCGTGAAGGTTTGGATGGCTGGGTAAAAATCACGAGCCGGCAGGGGCAAACGCCGAAGGCATGGAGCCGCGGCCGCGCGTCTCGCGGCCGCGTCAGCGAGCTCATTGCCAGTTAAACCCACATGGCTTGGAATCCAGCAAAACTTAATAGTTTTGCCTGTCTGCTCCACCGACGTGAGCCGAGATAAAATGTCTTGGACTATCGGATTGTCTGGGTTGAACCTCCGTATGGCCAGCAGGCTGCTGAGAGAATCCGATAAAATGAGGTAAGACAAGTTGTCAGACACCTCGATAAAACACAACGCCTTCTCGATTGCAACGAGCTCGGATGAGAAAACGGAGGCAGAGGAAGGCAATGAAAAAGTGCGCGTGTCGCGACCAGCCACGAAAGCGCAGCCGACGCCGTCCTCCGTTTTCGAGCCGTCTGTAAACACCGAGATAAAACCGTCGTATGACGCAATGTGTTCCAATGCCCGTGCTCGTTGCACACATGGCGGCAGGTCGTCCTTCTTGACCTCAGAGAGCGTGAGGTCTACTTGCGCTGGAGCGTATTTCCATGGCGGAGAGGGCGTACCCCACGTACGTCGCACTTCACGGAACTCTATGTTGACTGTAGAAAAGAGCTCTTTTATGCGCAATCCGAAGGAGACCGATTGTCGCACTCTGTCAAGACGATTAAAATCAGGAGAAAAGACGTACGGATACGTCGGATGTCCTGGGAACTGGCGGAGTTTCAGTGCGTACCTCATCCCCAGCATCTGACGGCGGAGAGATAGTGGCGGTTCGTGTGCCTCGGCGAGGAGGCTGCTCTTGGGCGACGTGCGGAATGCACCTGTGGCAACACGTAGCGCCGCGTGGTGCACGGAGTCAAGAGCCTTTTTACTGGATTCGCTGGCAGAGTCGTAAATAAAGCATGCGTAATCCAGTTTCGATCGGACGATCGACCGATATAAAAGAAGGAGCGTCCTGCGGTCCGCACCATAAGATGTGCGGGCGACACATTTTAAAACGTTCAGGGATTTAAAACATCGTTCCCGAAGCGTTCTAAAATGTTCTCTATACGTCAAACGACTGTCAAAAAATATTCCAAGAAACTTTGCCACCGGCCGAGTAGGAATCACCTGTCCACGGAGCTTGATTCCCAAGGCTAAGTCGTCGCAGCGGCGGCGGCAAAAGTGCATAGCGACGGTCTTCGTTGTTGAAAAACGTAGGCCGTTGTCATCGCTCCACCTCTCTAGACGGGTTACAGCGAGCTGCAACTGTCTGGCAACGTGACGGGCAGTCGTGGCAGAAAACCAGATCGCGAAATCATCGACAAATAGCGATCTGCCGATGGATGGTGCAAGTTTGTCGCCAATATCATTGATCGCCACAGCGAACAGCGCCACACTGAGAACTCCGCCTTGGGGAACTCCGTTCTCTTGATTAAAACTGCTCGAAAGACTACTGCCAACTCGGACTTTGAACCGACGACCCGATAAAAAGTTCTTGATAAAGAGGCCCATCCGGCCGCGTATGCCGTACTTGTGTACTTTGGAAAGTATTCTGTGTCGTAACACTGTATCATAGGCCGCCTCAATATCAAAGAACAGTGCTCCAAGGTGCTTCTTTTCAGTAAAACAGGTGCGTATCTCGGTGTCGAGGGCTAAAATGTGGTCAACAGGGCTGCGGTGCTTTCTAAAACCGCACTGGGCGTTTGTAAAAACACCGTGATGTTCCAGAAACCAGCTAAAACGCACATTGACCATCTTCTCCATCAGCTTTGAAAGCGATGATGTGAGAGAGATGGGCCGATAGTGGAGAGGGTCATGTCCCGACTTGCCAGCCTTCAAGATAGGAATGATAGTGGCTTCCCGCCAGGTCTCAGGGAAAGTGCCAGTCTCCCAAAGCGAATTGAAAGTTGCTAGCAGCGCCTCGAGGGCAACCGCCGGGAGATGACGGAGCATGTCGTTGTGGACAGCATCCGGACCTTCTGAGACGCTGCGCAACGAGCTGATGGCAGACGTGAGCTCAGCCATAGAAAAAGGCTCGTTGTACACCAAATTTTCAGCTGTGCTGAAGTCCACGGCGGCTGGTGCAGGTCGTGAGGACGGTTCTCCTCGGCAGCGCTGATAGAGTGCACGGCCTATCGTCTCTGCGACGTCTAAAGGGTGAGATATGTCCGTGTTGTTCACTCTTAAAACCGGAAGCGGAACAGAGCTGAACCGGCCTTCAATGCGCTTCATGCGTGCCCATATCTGGGTCGTAGGAGTAAAACGGTTTAAGGAACTCACGTACGTGCGCCATGAAACAGCCTTTGCCTCTTTTAAAACGCGACGGGCAAGAGCCCGCGCTTTCTTAAAAGCGATGAGGTTCTCAGTAGTACTGCTCCGGTCAAACTTTCTAAAAGCGCGCTTCCTGGCACGAATCGCATCTCCGCATTCCTTGGTCCACCACGGGACTGGAGGACGACGAGGCTGACTCGACGTCTTGGGTATGCACCCGTTTGCGGAGTCAATGAGTAAACATGTAAAATCCTCTGTAGACATCACAGAGGCGTCGGCTCTGGATAAAACCGTGGCCTCTACGGCGGCCTGGAATTCGCCCCAGTCGGCCTTCCGAACATTCCACCTGGGTGGACGGTTGCCTGACACTGGGGACTCCTGGTGCTCCAGCCACACTGGGAAGTGGTCGCTCCCGAGTGGGTCGTCATGGACGGACCAGGTAAAAAGCTGAGCTAGCCGCGGACTGACTAAGCTCAGGTCCAGAGCCGATGTTTGACCGGAGGGTGTTGTAAAATGGGTGCGCTGTCCTGTATTTAAAATACACAGCGCCTCATCGCGGATAAAAGATTCTAAAAGTCGACCACGAGTGGCAGTCGTGTCGCATCCCCACGCCAGGCTATGGGCATTAAAATCGCCGACTACCAGGACCGGAGGTGGAAGCTCATCGACAAGTCGATGCAGCTCAACCACCGGGAGCGCTATACCTGGTGGTAGGTATAAAGAGCACACTGTCAGTTCCCGGTGGTTGAAATCAACTCTGGCGGCCACCGCCTGCAGGGGAGTCTGCAGCGGCACCTGGCGAGCAGGTACGCTGTGGTGTACCGCCAGAAGCACACCTCCATGGGCAATGGTAGGGGTGTCCAGGTCTCTTCTAAAAACAGAGTAGCCCTTGATGGCAAAGGTAACGTTTGGCGCTAGCTTGGTCTCCTGGAGACCTAAAACAAGGGGTGTGCGCCAACGGATAAGAGACTGTAGGTCCTGGTAGTTGGCCCGGAGGCCTCTACAGTTCCACTGTAGAATAAAAGGCGTGGTTAAAAAGGCGCAAAAAGGGCGCGTATAACATGAGGCAAAGGCGCACACAGATACCTGACTGACCACAAAAAGGTAAAAAGCACCGAGAGAAATGCACCTGGTAAAAAAGCGCAATAGCGCGAAAAAGATAAAAGGATAAAAGAGGAAATGACTAGACTGAAAGACTAGACTAGGTCCTCTAACTCCGAGGAGGCGCTCCCCCGTAACGGATACGGGGATGCCCCGGGCCCTCTCGGTGTAGCCTCCCTTCAGCAGAGGCAGATCGGGCGTGGCTCGAGCCCTGCTGGGGCTTTTTCGCCCGGGGGGCGTCACCCTCCGAGGGTGACCAGCTCGGGGGCGTCTGCCGCTTGGCGAGGCGCCCTGGAGCCGCGGAGGTCTGTTGCCGCCCCGACGGGGATGTCGAGGCGGCGGCCTGTGTCCTCGACACAGGCGTCTCTGGCAGCGGCGGTGGTGGCCGCCGCTGCGGAGGTGGAGGAGGCGGCGGGGGACCCATGATGGGCCGAGTCCCCGCCTCAGGTGTCTCCGGGGTGTCAGCGGCAACAGCCGCTTTGGCACTCCCGGAGGCGGAGTCGGCAGACGAGGCTTCCTTAGCCTCGAGGGCCTTCTGGACGAGGCGAGCCCTCCTCGCCTCTCGTGCCCTCCTCTCCTCCTCCCCCCGCCGCAGCGCCTCCTGCACCGCCGTGGGCGGTCGGGGGCGGGGCGGGGTGGGTGGCGCCTTACCCTGCGCCGGGGGGCGCCGACCACCCTGTCGGCGCTGGACGACGGCCCAGCCGTCTCCATCACCGTTCGCGGCTGGAGCGGGACTGGGTGGACCCCACACTGACTCTTGAGCAGCCTGCTCTGTGTTGCTCGGCGGCGCATGAGGCGCCGTGGTGTCCGCTGAGTCACCAGTGGCTACGACGGTGAGGCCGAATCGTTTGAGAAGCTGCACGAGCTGTGCCACACTCATCTGGGAGGCATCGGTAGAGTTTGTGACTCTCACCTTCTGGGCATACGAGGTCTTCGGGTGACTCTGGTTGTACACCTCCCGGGCCTCTTTGAAAGGCAAATTTCTGGTAGCCTTGATGGTCATGATCTCTTTCTCCTTGACGTATGCAGGGCAAGACCTATCATACGCGGAGTGCGGCGTCTGCCCCTCTCCGCAGTTGACGCATCGGGGGGTCTCCGAGTCACAGGTTTCGTCAGTGTGGTCCTGCGAAGCACACTTGGAGCACGTGGGTCTTCCTCGGCAGTTTTCCTTTGTGTGGCCGAAACGTTGGCAGCGGAAGCAGCGCATGGGCGCTGGGACGAAAGGCCGCACGCGAACCTTCACGTAGCCCACGCGAATCTCACTCGGCAAGTCAGTGGAGTCGAACGTCAGAATTATGTTGTTGGTCGAGACCGTGCCTCTCTTCGTCATGATGCGGCGAGCCGCTGTCACGCCGAAATCAGCGAGCCCGTCCGCAATGTCCTCGTCGCTCACTCCCCTCAGATCGAAACAGTTAATGACCCCTCGTGAGGAGTTCTTAGATCGGTGAGGTTCCACTGTAAGCGGGATGGAGACGAGCCTCCGGCCGGATGCCCGTCCCTCGGAGAACACGAAGCGAGTAGCGTCCAACGCTTTCGCCGCCTCCTCGCTTTTCCTGAACTCGACCTCCAGCGCGCCATCACGCATCCGGTCACAACGAACGATTGAACCAAACCGGTCGCAGCCATCCTTCCGCTGGAAGGGCGACAGAGAGCTCAGCTCCCTGTCTGCGCTCCGGAAGATAAGGATCTTAGGAGATCGTGGACCTTTGTCGAGCACCGTTCGCCTGTCGGCCGAGGCCAACGGGCGAGGATCGGCCGAGGCCGAGGGATTGGACTGGGGGGAAGGGGGATCGGTCAAGTTATCCATGTGAAAGAGTTGGTCTCCGCCAGCTCGGCCGCCGACGCTCCGCAACGGCGCCGCTACAAGGCCTAGGACGGCCGAGCTGACTGTACGGGACTTGGCGGCACCTTCCGCGGGGGAGAGAGAGACTCACCACCCCCCACGGTCGGATACCGCCTCCTCCCTTGACGCCTTGCCGAGTCACCGCCAGGGGCAGCGACAGATCAGTCCCACCGACGGAGGACGAGCACAAGTGCCCGAACCCCGCCGGCGACACCTCTCCGACACCACCCCCGGCGGCGTCACGACTGGGAATGGCTCCTCAAGTGCGGCGCCCCACTGAGTGTCCCGCCCTTACAGAACTCAGGGCCAAAGAGGCGTGTTGCCCAGCCACCGCGACTGGCTCCGCACGGTGGGGGGCTCAACCTCCAGGATCCCGTTGTCCTGGGGTACGGGTCGGCTCGCCTAGCCTAGTAAAACCGGCTGGTACCCGAGGGGACGCCACTCCCCTTACACTAGCCCAACTCGGCTGTGTTCCTGCGGGTGCAAAAAACAACGAAAAAAAGGGGGAAAGGAATCAGAAAGCTGTGATCGAACGAAACGCGGACATCCGGTGAGAAGCAAAGCAAAAGCAAACAAAGACCGCTCAAGAGAAACAAAACCACGGAAACCAAGAAAAGTCGGGCCGTACCATCTGTCCATCCAGTGATCAAAAACAAATCGTAAGCAAGCATGGGTCAAGCTGGGGCCGAGGGGGCGCTACTCCCCTTGCTGGCCGAGGCCAGGGCCGCCGCGGGGCGAGGGCCCAAGGAGCCCAGTCCAACAGCGACCCAGGCCACTGCCAACCCCCTGCGGGGCCAATCCAGCAGGCAATCCATCCGGCAACCAAAGCAAGTCCAGGTCAAACGCGCGTCAAGCTGGGGCCGAGGGGGCGCTACTCCCCTTACTGGCCGAAGTCACAGCCGCCGCAAAGCCGGGGCCAGGTTACCCCGGCTAAGCAGCAGCTCTGACCACGGTCAGCCCCCTGCGGGGAGAGGAGGCTGAGAGGAGGCTGATGATACCCAATTTTAAGGTCATAGGTCATTGGTTGACAGGTCAATATAACTCAAAAGTCGGGGAATCGGGACCTGTTAGAGCTTCGTAAAGTGAAGCTGTTATAGGGTTTTGCGGGGTGCTGACCACGAATTTCAAGTTAGTTTTGATCACAGATGATGTTTTCGTGCATTTAGGCCAGGTCGGGTCAGGTCAGGTCAGGTCACATGTTACGAGGGAACCAAAACTACTTATTAAATGCTCAAACGGTTTTTAAATGCGAAATCAACTCCAAAATCTACCCTAGAAACATGTAGAACTCGAAAGAGTGAACAAAGGTCATCAAAGGTCAGTGACCTGACTGACCTTCACGTGACCTTGACACCCACTAGAATCCATGGGATCAACATCCTTTCACATGTTTGATCGCTTAAAGCCACAAAAAGACAATAAAACGCGCTCTACTCGAAATACGCCAAAACGCGATTCCGGCCAAAAATGGTCTCGGAAAACAGGTCACAAGTCAAAGGTCTTTTGAGTCAGGGTCATACAAATTATAGGGTAGGCGTTATATTGATTAACTCGAGGGTACTGAAAGTTTCGTCGCAATCAGCCGCTTTTTGCGCGATTTATTTGCGAAAAACTGAGGGTAGGAACTAGGAGGTCTGTTCGACACCCTCCTACAAGTGCAAAGGTTAAGGTCAGGCTGTTAACCAATGACGTCAAAAGTGAACCTCTGTAAGGTCCCAAAATGTCGCGACGTCGCAGCACCCTTCGTGCCAGGGGACTTTTCAACGGGGAATGAAGCTTACATGATCTAGTACTATCTCCCAGAGGCCTCACAACTTGTATGTAGCTATCTCGTATTTTTCTTAAGAGTCACCTGAAGTCAGGTCGGTCACGCAACCTCACGATTATTAATCAATTGGGAAATATGAAAACTGTTATTTTGGCGCCGGGAGCCATCTAAAGCTGTCTCAAGCGCACTAATTCGCGATTTTATACAATCTTTGGAAGCCCCAGCATTCACTTTTCCATTCTTAAAGTTAGGCGACTTCATTTATGACGTCAGTAAGGTTACAGGAGTTTTCACCAAAAAGTCCCGATCAAATTGAGCTAGCGAGTCGGGAAGCCACCAGTGGACTTGTGAGGACCTAGCGAATCAAAGAAGCGATATGACCTCCTTGAGCCAGCCTCGTGGCCTGAGTGGCTCTGCCCTGACATGACCTGAGGTGAACACCTAATTGACCTCATCAAAAACAAAACGCCATTCGACGCGCTTGAGCATGCAAAACTCAATGGTGCCATTATCTTGGCTCTGTAACCACTTATGGTGAAGTTGTTTACCAAAAACCGATCCCGCGACTTGGAGCACTTATACTGACCTCAGAGTTTACCGGTTGACCTGAGACATTCAACTCGGGTACCAGTTGCTGCATCTCATACGACGCACGCGCTCAGTTTTATCCGCAAGGCGCTAGCTCAATTAGGGGCAAAAAGACGGAGAGGGGTCATAATCGCCCCCTCCCCTCGGCCGGGGTATATGCAGAAAACCCAAAATTCCATTGAGGGTTAAGCACTGAAGTGATATATTATGATGCGAGAAGGTATAGGTCAAAACAAGTATGCGCACGACCGGATGTGAATAAAACTGTGTTTGAGGTATGCCTTTTTTATTAAACATTCGATTTGCTTTAGTTATTGGTAAGAACAGATACAACCAAGAAGAGCGCCCCTGAAGAAAAGGTGGCGCACCGGACGGGTGCGATTTTAAGGTTTAAGGTCAGTCGGGGACCTCTAAGTTCGGATCAAGCGCTGCATGTTAGTGGTAAAAAAAACTGGGGGCAAAAAAGCATCCCGATTTTGGCAGCATCGTCATGCTTTGTCACGGCACTCATCCACTCCCTCGGCCGAAATATTATTTCCTTTTTGTATGAGTTCTGGCATAATCCCGCGCATTATGCTGCATGTTGTTTGCTATGAAAAAATGCATGTTCAGCTACGTTCTACGCAGTACGCACTAACCTAACCACCATCCCATCATCCACCACTAGCCACCATCCCGTCCTGTGCCCCCTTCTACCCCACACGAATCAGCCCAGATACTAGTCAGTCGGGCTAGCGCTATCCTATCCTCCCTTCCTGACTGCACAGCGCTAAAACCCAGAGCCGAGACTTCCCGAGCGCGACCTCTGACCCCACGCGGTCCGAAGGGTCGGCCGATGCCTAAGGGCGCGCCGCGCGCCGGCCACCCGGATAGCCTCTGCCGAGTCTCCCTTTCATACACCGTTTACTACGCGCTCGATTCATTCATGTTTCTGTGTTTCCGCGTTCCTCTCGTTAGATGGCTCTACTGATGTCATAGGCGATCCCAGGAAGATTGCGGCCAGAATACCCCAAACGGCAGAAAATGAGGTTTTTGGTGAATATCTCGGAAAGTATTTGGCATACAACGATGCAATTTCACAGTATCGTGGTAAATGTGCATACACATAATTCGGGTTGATACTTTTGCATTTGAACATTATATAGGACCAGATATGTCCGAAAAAGCAAAACCTTGTTTGTTTGTTTATTGGGGCTTTAGGGCGCGTCGACTGCAAAGGTCATTTTGCGCCCATAACGTCGCGCTAGTAAAACAAGTGTTTCAAAAGAAGAAACTTTCTAGATATCAAGACTAGAAAGTAAAAGACTTTATAAAAAAGACAGGGTAAAATAAAACAACGCAAGAGCGTCGTAATAGACAACTGACTAGACAAGGAGACTAGAGAGGATTTAGGTCAGGTCGAGTAAATCGCTTGGAATTTGACTGCGCGGATAAAGGAAAAGATGTTGCCAGATAAAACCCAGGGTGACTCGTCACCCAGCAGGTGGCGGACAGTGGTACCCGGAGCGATGCGGCCGAGGTAGCGCGTCCGGTCTGGTTCTAAAAGTGGACAAGATAAGAGCACGTGAGCGACAGTAAGAGGCGCGGAACAACCGTTGCAAATGGCCTGCTCGTCTCCGCGGAGGAGGTGGCCATGCGTGGCATATGTATGGCCGATTCGGAGCCTGCACAAGATCACTTCGTTGGACCGGTTGTCTTGCAAGCAAGACCTCCATGGCTCCAAAGTCGGCTTCACCTCACGGAGCTTTCCGCCTCCACGTAGGCTCCACTCTGCCTGCCACTCAGAGAGAATGAAAGATCGCACAGCCGAATAAAGATCACGCGCCGGCAATGGCAGACGTCGAGTGCAGGAGGCTGCGGCCGCGCGCCTCGCGGCCGCATCTGCCAGCTCGTTGCCGTGTATGCCGACGTGGCTGGGAATCCAGCAGAACTGAACAAATTTTCCCGATTGTTCCACTGACTGAAGTCGAGCTAAAATGTCTTGAACGATCGGGTCAACTGGATTAAAACTCCGTAACGCCAAAAGGCTACTTAGGGAGTCCGATAAAATCAAGTAAGAAAGGCCGTCCGACACCTCGATAAAACACAGAGCCTTCTCGATGGCGACTAGCTCAGATGAAAACACCGAGGCAAAAGAAGGTAGAGAGAATGAGCGGGTATCGCGACCTGCGATAAAAGCACATCCCACTCCCTCAGGTGTTTTTGATCCGTCTGTAAAAACGGTGTTAAAACCATCGTACGAGACGATGTGTTGCAAGGCCCTGACTCGCGCCTCACAAGGCAGCAAGTCATCCTTCTTAACTTCGGAGAGTGAGAGATCTACTTGAGGTTTTGCGTGTTTCCAAGGCGGAGAGGACGTACCCCAGCTACGTCGTACGACACGTAAACCTATGTTGGCTGCGGAGAAGAGACCTCTCATGCGCGCTCCAAAGCAGAGCGATTGTCGCGCTCTGTCAAGTCGAGTGTAGTAGGTGGAGAAGACGTACGGATACGTCGGATGCGTCGGGAACTGACGCAGTTTCAGCGCATAGCGCATCCCAAGCATCTGGCGGCGTAGGGATAGAGGCGGCTCGTGCGCCTCAGCAAGAAGGCTGCTGCTGGGCGAGGTGCGGAATGCTCCGGTGGCGACACGGATTGCAGCATGATGGACTGCGTCGAGGACCTTTTTGCTGGATTGGCTCGCTGAATCGTAGACAAAAGAAGCGTAATCCAGCTTCGACCGAACTATCGATCGGTACAGGAGAAGAAGGGTCCTGCGGTCCGCACCATAAGATGTGCGAGCAACACATTTTAAAACGTTCAGGGCGAAAAAGCAAAACCAACAAGACTTTTACTGGAGAACCGTACGTCCTCGGGCCCCCTGCCGAGGCCGACATAATACGTGAGTGCCGAAATATCAAGTTTGAGAGATACGCAGCAAGCAAGAAATCGGCTACGAGACAACTTTGAGGCAACCAACTGTTGCAGAAAAGCACAGGCGGTCACAGCTGCGATTCATGAAGAAGCCGACCGGTTCTGGCTACATGGTGCCCACTGGACGACCCGACAACGCAGCTTCCAACCGATCTACCGGAACGTCCTCCTCAGTCCAGTCGTATCAGCCGCCTCTCGGAGTGATGCCCCTTCAGTGACGGACAACGTCCCAAGGTATGCCGTGCATATATTTACTCCGGGGCCGCCGCCAGAACGCCCCACCCGTGGCCAAACAAGCCAGCGCACCTCTGCATGGAGTCCAGCTCTCTGTAACGTGCATGCGCGGTCAATGATTTTTGAAACAGCCATCCGAGAGCGGTTGGTTCGCTGCATGTTGGCCAGCGAGCCGGCAGCGGTGCTCCGGTCCCAGCTGCACTGACACTCAGGCGTGCTAGCCGACATCGCAGGTAGGTGTACCGCAGGTTGTTTCTTCATTAGATTGGTTCGCTGCATGTTGGCGAGCGAGCCGGCGGTTCTCAGATCCCCGCTGCACTGACACACAGGAGTGCTAGCCGACATCGCAGGTAGGTAGCCGCAGGTTGTTTCTTCATTAGATTGGTTCGCGGCATGTTGGCCAGCGAGCCGGCGGAGGTGTCCAGCGAGCGCAGCCGGCGAGCTCAGCTCACCATATTTGTGTATTGCTATGGGGAACATCAATGCTGTCCACTTGCTTATTTATTGTTTATGCAAGCAGTCAATCTATATTATGATTTCATCCATTGACGCCAAGCATTCTGTGCGCCGTACAGGGACTCGGCACCGCTCCCCCCATTGAGGGGACCAGCGGCCTACCACTGTCGCCACCGGCGATCTTTGGAGCTGCTGGCCCGTCATCGGTAAGTACATGTTCTTCAAATCATTCAATATTCAATCATCATTCTTTCAATTCAATCCTTTAATTTGCTTACTTTATTTAATTCATTCAGGAAGATCACGATAAAAATAATTTGTTGAATTTCATCCATGCATTGCCGGTGCATTATAGGTTAGATTCGCTGATAGTGGATTCCTTTAAATAGACCGGCTAACATCAAAGGTGTATTGCTGTACATTGCCTTATATTATTGTGTGTAGTATTAATGGCATCTGTTTGTTTATTTTTCAGGGTCCCAGCACCGCTGTCGACGCCGAGGGCTCAGCAGCCGCCGCCGTCGACCCCGGCGAGGGCACCAGCGGGCCGCCGGCGATCGCCGTTTCAAGGAGGGCTGACCCGTCATCGGTGAGTATACAGGGAAAGGAGAATTGTATAACGATGTGTGATGGAAACCGATCCATTTAAAATACATTGAATTTAATATGTGACACCAAAACATACATGTTTTGCAATGCACTTGATGTCAGGTTCTTACACAGCCCAGCTGCACTGACACACAGGCGTGCTAGCTGACATCGCAGGTAAGTATACCCGGTTGATGCTGCAATCGATGTGTCGTGAGATGACAATAGCGTCAAAAGCAGGCCTGAAAAAGCAGGGCCGATAGCTAGTCCAGGTCCGAGAAAGCAGGTCCGAAGCTACAGCGTCGCTAGTGTGACCTCACACGGCGAATGTTGGCCGCCTGAAGGGCAGCCGCGTGGCGCCGCTCGGCTGGGAAAGGGGCGGCGCCCGAAGGATTGCGGAGGAGCCACGGCGCCTGCAAAGCGCCGCCGATGCCTGACTGGCAACGTTAGCGCTAACGTGCTGAATGCGAAAGGACATGGTGCTGGGCATTGATACGTGACTTCTCTACCAACTGGTGATTTGTATTGGCGTGTATTTGCATAGATAGCACGTGGCTTATCTGCTGGATATGCTGCTGGCTTATCACCTTTTATGAAACTGTTCGGCTGTGTTCATATGCATTGCTGTACAACTGCGACTGTACACATACTGCATATCTTGTGCCATAGGCGTAGGAACGTTTTCAAAAGTGGGGGGGCCAGGGTCCCAGAGGTCCAAAACCTAACCTACCCCCAAAATCCGATTTCTCCTCGGATTTCGGCCACTTTGTTTTCGCAAACATGCTCAGAGGTAAAAAAAAATCGAGACAAAAAAAAGAAAAAAAAATTGGTTGAAATTTCAGGGAGTCTCCCGTCCATAAACTCAAACTGATGGACGCGTTCCCCTGTCCTCCGCAGCCGTTGGCACCCATGCAAATTCCAGAGGCATCCAGCAACTTTTTCATTACGAGCAAGCGTGAAACGTGCAAAGCGAGTCTTTTCAATATACCTATAAAAATCAGCATGAACGGCCCAGCTAGGCTCAGCCAGGCCTATAACGTTTTTAAGAGGTTTTATATCAGCGACCACTGCAACTGGGCTGATTGCCTATCACTTTTCAGAGGCCGGTGTGGGACTTTTAGACGGTCTGGGCCTTCAGAGGCCAGTTTAACCCTCCACGGCCCGGTCCTATAGGTTTTCTACATACGCGCTGGCCGAGGGGGCGGGGGGCGGGTACGACCCCCCTCGCTGTTTCGCCCCAGGTGGAGCTAGCGCGTCGCGGTAAAACGAGCGTGTGCGCCGTTACGAGACGCAGAGATCGATACCCGATTTTATGGTCCTAGGTCAACCGGTGACCTCTGACACCGTTCCGTGCTTCTATCCTCAGGATACTGAAATCCTTCTCCTCCACACCGCCACCCCCCTCCGGGCTGGACAGGCAACTTTATCTCATGCGGGCTGCTCCCTTGGAGCGGCACCGCTGCTCCCGAGGGAGCGCACCCCGTAGCCGAGTGCAGTGAGTGCCTTGGGGCTGGGTAGCCTGTCCTCTGGACGGGCTCAGCCCCGGCGACTCACTAGGGTGCCTGCCCAGTGCCCAGACCAATGTCTCCCCCTATATCCTATCATCCTTCCGGCTCTGAAATGGTCTCATTGGACCGAAAGGGCCTAACCCAACAAAACAAACAAAAACCGGTGACCTCTGAGGTCAGGTCAAGTGCCTCAAGGCACGGTTCCGTTTTTGGTGAATAACTTCGCAAAAAATGGCCGCAGAGCCGCGATTTTGCCAGCATCGTGTTCGCCTCTCTCAGGCGCGTCGAATGATATGCTTTTTGTTTGGGTGAGGTAAACTTAGGGTGTTGACCTCGGGTCACGGTCAGGTCGGCGTCCCCAGGTCACGAAATTGGTCGAAGGAGGTCATGTCGCATATCATTCGATTCGGCAGGTCTTCTTGAGTCCATAGGTGGCTTTCCCGACTCGCTAGCTCAATTTGATCGGTACCTAGTTATTGACGAAAAACTAATAAGACCCTTATAACTTCATAAATGACGTCGCGCAAGGTCAACATTGCAAAAGTGACGCATCGAACCTTGCAAGGAGTGCATGAAATCACGATTCGGTGTGCTTGAGATAGTTGGAGATCGATCGTTCCCGGCGCCAGAAAAAGTTTTCAGTTTATCCCCATTGACTTATACCTAATGGTGAGGTCACGAAAATGACCTGACCTCATATGAACTTTAGGAAAAATCCGAGATATACATTATACAAGTTGAGAGACTCCTATTGGATACTAGGTCCTCCAAGGTTCATTTCCCTGTGAAATCTCCTCTGGCAGTGAGGGCGTTGCGAAGTTGCGACATCTGAAGACCGTGCAGAGGTTCACTTATGACCACATGGGTCAGTGACCTGATCTGACCCGAAAATGCGGTTGGTGTCGAAAGATCCCGTTTGATTCAAAGGTCAGGTATGCCAAGCTTCAGCTCTCTATCGCCGGCGTGTTCGGAGCTATCGCAAAAAAAAACCTATGGAGGGGCAGCACCCGCCCCCCCCCCCCCCCAGCCTGCGAGGGTTAAGGCCCTCAGAGACCAGTACAGGGCCTGCAAAGGGCAGGATGAGACCTTAAGATGCCGACTTGGGCCATCAGAGGCTAATGTGGGTCCTTACAGGCCAGTATGGGCCCTCAGAGGTCAGTGTGGGACCCTAAAATGCCGGCATGGGCCGGTGTTGGACCCCAGAGGCCAGCAGAAGACCCTCAAAAACCAAGATGGGCCTCAGAGGCCGGCATCAGGTCTTCAGAATCCCGTGCAAGGCCCTCAGAGACTAATGCGTGTCCTTACAGGTCAGCATGGGCCCTTAGAGGTCAGTGTGGGGCCCTAAAAGACCGGCATGGGCCGGCGTTGGACCCCTTAGGCCAAGGTGGACCCTCAGAGGCCGATGCGGACCCTTAGAGGCCGGCATCGGGTCTTCAGAATTCAGTGCGGGGCCCTCAAAGGCACCTAAAGGCTAGTCTTGGGACCCCAGAGACAGAAATGAGGCCACCAGAGGCCGGTGTGAGGCCCTCAGACGCCGGCTGGGCCCTTGAGGCCGGTTTAGGGGCCCTCAAATGAGGTCAATGTGGGTTCTCAGCGGTCAATGTGGGCGCTTGACCGCCACTGAAGGGCCCTCCGAGATCAGTGTAGGACCCTCAAAGACTGGTTTGGGAGCTGTTAATAGCTAGCGTGGGATTCTTGAGTCTCGTGACAATCGAATAAGGGCCAGAGCCCCATACGCCCATGGGGGCCCATTGGTTGTTTGGGGGGGGGGGCCAAATGATATGATGGCCCCCTGATTAGCCTTTGGAGGGGGGAAGGGCATGGCCCTGATCCCCCTCTGCGACCGCCACTGCACTGAAAGTGGAAGGGGGAGGGGCAGAAACAGACATTGCTGGCCCCCATGCTGTTTGAACCGAGGCTGAGGCACGGTCACCCTGGCCCCCAGCTAGTACGCCTTTGACGAACTATGCCGACCCCTTGCAGATAAGGTCAAGCGTTGGTCGTTTGTATACGCATTCTCCTGCACCGTGCTAGTATTGTCTTAGTATTCTGTATTGCCTATACCTTTTTAGTGCTCGCTGTCCCGCGCCTCGTATTCAACAAAATGTTGTCACCAGGACTCACAGTCTTGTCTCTGATATGGTTTCCTTCATTGAGTGAAGGAAATTGCGGCCAATAACGCTGTAGAAACAAAAAGGAATCCTCATTAAAGGGCAAGCTGAATAGTTGTCAAGTTACCGGGTGGTAGGTTAGGTACAGACAGCAAAAAGTGGGGGGGCCAGTTAACATTGCTGGCCCCCCCACCTCCGAAAGTGGGGGGGCCATGGCCCCCCCGGCCCCCCCTGTTCCTACGCCTATGTCTTGTGCGTTTGTGAAAGCATGCATGTTATGCTGGATATGCACCATGGAAGCACCTTTTATGAAACTGTCCGGCTGTGTTCATATGCATTGCTTTACAACTGCGACTGTACAAATACTGCATATCTTGTAGGTACGTTTATCTGATCGATGAGTTAAAGGGACAGTATCATCGAAAAAAAAATCCATGTATGGAGCTGATTTTTTTTTTTTTTACTAGCATTTCTTATTTTTCTGAATCAGAAAAGCATAGTTTGAGGACCGAACTCGGTGAAAAATATTGCAACCACATTTCATTTTCATGATTCATTTTCATGAGCGAACCACCACTATACAAGCATGGCCGCCAGTTTGGAAGCATGCAAAATTACTACAGAACTGGCGCAGATAATACATTATTGACGCTACGCTTACGCGGTCGTTCTTCTGATTGAGTTGTCCTTAGGGAGAGGTAGCCTTAGGTATTGCCTATAGAGGCCTCCACGGTGACGTCACAAACTATTTTTCGTAACTGGCAACGCTGACTGGTAGGCAAAACAAACCGGGCGATCGCGGCCATTTGCACTGGCGTCTCGTGGTTTATCGGATTGTGAGAGCTGTTTTCGATAGTTTTTTCTCTAGTTTGTGTTTTTGTTCGTGATGTACGACTCCTCACGATACAAAGCAAAGCTCTGCCTGGGAGAGAAGGTATTTCCTGATCCGTACAAGATCGATGAGGCCTACTGGATCTCGGACAGTTTCGAGAAGCTCCCACTCGTGCTGTTTCCAGATATATTTGCGTATCTGGTCTCCACTTCTGGCACTTTCACGTCCGACAACTTGAAAGCTTTCAAGTCACTAGATGCTTGGAATGTGTTTTTGTCTAGTCATGTTGGCCCACTCAAGCTCTGCTCAGTGGATACCAGTGGTGTTTTCGTGAAGGCAGAGGTACAGGCCAGTCAGACGGCTTCAAAGTCGTATAATGCATGGGTGCTCTGCCACCCCAATGGCAGTGTTATGTCTGCCCACTGCCAATGCATGGCAGGACTTGGAGAAGTGTGCAGCCATGTGGCAGGTGTGCTCTACAAGATCCAAGCAGCCGTACTCCACGGACTGACAGAGAATGCACCAACAAGCAAGGCCTGTCAATGGAATCATCAGACAGCTACGAAGAAGGTGGAGCCCAGCAAGGTCCTTGACATTGCAGCAGACATGGGCATTCCTGCCAAGCGAAGCAGCGTCGAGTTCATCATGTCTGATGCTGCATTTCAGACAGAGCTGCAGGATCTGCCTGCTGGGTGTGCGCTGCAAAGCTCTCTGCCAGTCAGTGGTGATGTTGTGGATGGCAGGACTGAGCTGCCATATCCCATCTACAAGATGTTCTCCATCTTGAAGAAGATAGCTCCTAGTGATGCTGAGCCATCGAGGAAGTACTGTGAGATGCTGGTTAACAAACTGAAGAAGATGTACCCGAGTGATGTGATAGGGAACGTCGAGCGAGCTACTGTGGATCAGGGAGGATCGAAGGAGTGGCTTAACCAGAGGCATGGAAGGGTGACTGCTTCAGTGTTTGGTGAGGTGGTGAGCCATGTCGAGGGGGGACGACAGAGTGCATCATTGGTGCGTAAGATCGTGGAGCCAGCGTTCTGTAAGCTTACAGTGCCTGCTGTAGTCTGGGGACATACACACGAGGCAGATGCTTGTGTTGCTGTAGAAGGGGTTCTGAGCTCTATGCATAGTGAGCTGACAATTCGTAAGTGTGGGCTGTTCGTCAGCCCTGACCACCCCTACCTGGCTGCCTCCCCAGATGGTATCATTGAGTGTGCATGCTGTGGGACATGGGTTCTGGAGGTGAAGTGCCCCTTTAGCCTGAAGGACAAGTCTCCGCAGGAGGCTGGGTTTCTAGATGAGAATGGGCACCTCAAAGCAGAGCACCCGTACATGATGCAGGTGCAGGGACAGATGATGGTCTGTGGGCTAAAGTCATGTGCATTTTGTGTGTATGTGCCGGGGCAGAAGCCCCATGTTCTGGTGATAAAGTACATGGAGAGCATGGGTGACTACCTGGTGAAGGTTCTTGAAACCTTTTATGTGAAAGAGATTGTGCCAGCACTCCTGAAGTGATGTCATAGCTAGCGACTGTGCCGGGTGCCCATTAGTGCACATGTAGGTTGTTCTGTCACTGACACCAGATGGTCGTGTTGATTTTGCTATGCTGGCTGCATTGATCATCATTGTCTGGCTGACAAATATATCTTTTGTGCTAGCTTATCTTTATAACAAGGGTTTGGGTTATGGCGTGATGCTGGTGCTACAGGTGATGCTGATTACGAACTATAACATCTGTTTGTGACCTCACACAAATCATTTGCAAGTCTGTTTTATTCATCAACAATGTCACTGTCATGAAATCAAACTCAATTGAGTTTGTTTTCAATACATGATCGGAGCATGTTACCAGCACTTAGTACCATCTAATCATGCATTCCATGGAGTTTTGGGGCATCTCACGGAACCACACTTGGATGCAGGTTTATGATACCTGCACACACACAAACAACATCATCTACCTGCGTGTACATGGTGACTGGCAATGTAGACTTCAGAATGCGAAACTTCGTTCTCATTCTACCAATGACTCTTTCAACATGGATTCTAGCTCGAGACAAAAGCCTAGACTTCTCTACTTCTGCCCTAGGAAGCTGGGCTTGACCACGAACAAATGCTGGTGTCAAAACTTTGAGATTGTACAGAGCCATTTCTGTAGAAACGGTAAACCCCCGGTCCGCCAACACCACATCGAATGGATCAAGGATGTCAATGAGCTCAGATGACAGTGTGATCTTTTTGTCTGATGATCGACCTCCCCAGACTGGAGACAAGAATGTAATTGCCCCAGCTGGTGACACACCAATTAGAACCTTGCATGTGTTATGGTGTTTGTAGGAACTGAACATTTTCTTTCTGGATGTGAGATGCCTTGGCCTGTCTGTAAAAATTTCAAAGCAGTCAACTACCACTCTGACCTTTCGAAGTTCGGGATAACGGAAGCAGAGAGGGAGGTTGGCCTGTATGCTTTCCCTTGATGGCCAGATGATGAGCCTCCTGCACATTGCAGCCATTGGACTGAGGGTTCCTTGAACGATCTTTGATACCAAGGACCTGCTTACACCAAAACGCCATGCAAGATCCTGATTGGTTGTCCCAAGCCTGAGCTTCATCAACACCATAAGAACCATGTTGTGCACAGACAACCTGGATATTTTGCTAAGGTCGCACCCCAGACAAAGAACCCTTACAAACCACATGAACATTGCTAGGGATGGGAACCCGGTATAAAATTTAAATTCCTCTTCATTCTCTTTCAAAGTCTCAAATGAGTTATGCTTTTTGCTGTTCAACAGCTGCTCACACTCCTCCTTCAACGATGTGACTTCAGCCTCCAGCTTATGAATTCTATCAAGTAGAGCTGAGACGACTGTCTTGTGGTTTTCTCCCCATGTACCATCAGTATTGCAGCCAACCTCACGGGTGCCAGTTGCTGCTGACATCTCCAGCAGTGCCTCTGCAGCTCTGGCCTCTTCAATGCTGACCTGCAAGATAACAAAAAGTAGGCATTGTTATCAACAAAATAGAGATAGTTACCTACTTCTTGGTGCCAGGAAAACTGGTTGAACTGGTAGGTACCTAAGTAGCCAATGTTTGTAGCTCACCTGAGACACTGGTTCTTCGGCTGTACACATTTCATCTTGATCTCCAGATGAAGCCGACAGGTGGAGAGACGCATGCTGTTTCTGAGCTGATCTTTGTTGGGCCCTTTCTGCTCTCTTCACTCCGCCGATCCCAACGTTGCTGGCATGCTGAGATGACGGGAAGTTGAAGACACTTGGTACCCAGTCAGGACTCCCTTTCTCACTGACTGGTGCCCCTGTAATTGAATAAATATATCAAAATTTGTCTAGGTGGTGGATCAACTTTCACTCACAAACCATAGACAATATGTTTGATAGCCTGAGATGCCATGCAAAAATATTGTGGCATTTTGACTCCACAATTATGTATGACGTAGAAATGACATTCATATTAAACATGTACACAGTTTTTTTTTAACTAGGTACTCACCAGTGATAAAATGCTTAGAGCATATCCTTGCCCCAGCGCCGGGCACAAAGTTTTTCCTCCTGGTAGCACGTACCCAAGCATTCAACCGGTCATTATCTTTGGGGAACCGATAAAAAGACACCTTATCTTTTCCAGAGCGAGAAGTGCAACCATAAGCAGCACAAGAAGTCGGCATTTTTCACGATAAAACGTGATTAACCTCCACCATCCTCTCGAATTCCCGCCGCACCCTATAGTGGCGCAACGCCTACCACGGAATGTTTTGCCTACCAGCAGCTGACTGCGCCCGGCGGCATTTTCCGTGACGTCATCCACCGGCCTCCGTGGAGGCCTCTATAAAAATATAACGTGACAATTGGAGAGAGTGACAATTGGACGTGACAATTGACAATGGGAGAAAATATCACGTGACAATCACGTGATAAACGTCATACATTGGAGGGAGATTGTGATTCAAGCTGGAGGAATTCCTTTGTTGAGCCGCTAGAATCCGAAGGAAACAGCGGAAATTGCCTACGACTATTTAATGAATTTAACGGTGATGAATAAGTGCGAAAAACGTTTTGGCTTTATAAAATTTGATGAAATGACCAGGGTAAAAGTTTTATTACTGGCGGTCAATTCAAAACGGCGCAAACATTTAAACAGTGAAGATAGTGAAGCACGATTCAAAGTGTGGTACACCTTTCGTACTTTGAGCGGCGATAGCGGGATAACGGTGCGGAGCTTCGAGGATCGGTCTTCAGTTCCCGGACCAGAAAGGTGGGGCCTATGCAATGTCAAAGTTCATCAAAATGGTGATACTGTCCCTTTAATACAGGAATCCGTTGTCATTCGGGTGTGTTTCGTAATAGCTCTTCCAACTTTGACGAATATCGACAGTGCCGTAACAAAATGGGTAATTCGTGTACAGACTGCAACCAAACTGGTACCAGTTCTTTTACAACATATTCCTAAATCAGAATCAGACCCCACCAAAGCCAAAGAGGGTCCCCTCGCGCTCCCCTTTGCGCAGACCGTCAACGTCCCACTCGGCTTCGGTCGAATAGACAGTGACAACTTCATCGTGGCGGCCAGACTTAACATCGACATTCTAAACAGAGTAGCGATCGCCACCTACAACCAAATCCTGGAGCTCTCGACCACGAACCTCCCCCTCACCGAACAAGAGTACGTGAGAGTATGGAAGACGATCCTGCTATATCGCGTTCAGAACATCGAAGAATGCGAAACTGGTACGCCTCTAGCGGCCCACCGCATCCGCCTCCGACCATCCATCCTGATGCCGCGCCCGCTCGCAGACCTCGTCTACACACTAGGCAGATGGGAATCCCACACCAACGGAGTCGTTTACGACATCCGCATCCCACGCCGACCCGACGAGAACCCACCACCCTGGTGGATACCAGACCCAGACCTCATCCGAAAGTGGCAGGACACTCCACCATCGAGTACAGAAGTACTACATGTGTGCCGAGTCACCGCGCCGATACGCGTGGAAAGGACAGCCACTCGTCATCATTGGCACGGAGGAAGAGGACAACTACGTCCAAGCTGACAGTCTAACCAACGAGGACCACCTCTCCGACGCCGTCATACGTTGTGTCAACGAGTCCGAGATGTTTCTCGACTCTCACATCACGTACAACACCAACCACCTGATCATGACCACACGCCACTGGATTCCAAATCTAGTGATGGCGTACGTCGGCTACTATGTTACAGGAGTCCAGTAGAGCAGACTATTGCTACTACACCAGCCGCGCTTCTTAGTGCGCCGCCAAACCGCACTTCTTAGTGCGAAGAAGCAACTTTAATTGAGTATTTTCGTTTCGCCTAATGCGACATGTCACCGATGTGACTTACCTTAATTGTGTTATCTCAATGTTAATCAAGATGTGTTACGTTTAGGAAAAGCGGATATTTCTAACCCTGAAATCCATTACGACGCCCCCCCCCACCAATCTAGGAAAATCTACCTTTGTATTGTGAGCGTATCATATGCGGGGAACCCTACCCGACAAAATTCCCGCAATAACCGCTGATTCCATTAAAAAAAGACAAAGTAAACAAGCAAAAAGTACTGTTTTCTCAATATTTCCCCCTCTGCTTTTCGTGTAACATGCATACTTGGACCTCCTATGCCGTCTAATGCCTCGATTGTTTCATTTCCTATACTGTTTCCCCTTCAACAGGTCTCGCCGGTGGCGGTCCGGCCGTCGGCTTTACCAGCACTGGCCTCGGTCACAAACGTGGTGGCTTCTCGGACAGGCGTCCAAACCGTCTTCTGGGTGAACAGCTTGGTCGAAGAACGAAACTGGGGCGATCGAACGGCAAATGGGCTCGATTATCTGGACAATGAAATGTGCAGTCAGCGCAGTCCCAGTCAGTGCAGCGCTCAAGTAGCTACTAATCGGCGGCATCTTCGCCTTCTGGGCGGCGCAGCGCTGCACTCTCGGACCAACGGCGAACCATCACCGGCTCCCTCCGACTGGTGAGGGAGCACCTAACATCCCTCCTGATGGCCTCCTGTGAGGAGCTTTGGAACCTGGACATCCTGCTGGAAGGCGAGACGGAGCCGTTCTCAGAGCGCCAGCTGCGCTTCCGTCTGGGACGGCTGCTCCTCCGGCTGGCTGTGTTTTAATGCATCCGTTTCCACCCCACGGCTCCCTGCTGGGAGAGCTGGTGGAGTTACGCCATCCCCCACCTGGCCCGCGCGGACCCCACCTGCTCCAGTGGTACCACCACATGTACTCGGGGGCACACCAACAGCAGTGTTACCTGTACATGGCCTTGAGTGTCACCGGTCGGCGACGCCGTCACGCTCGACGTGACGCCGCTCACACGGCTCCTCACCAGGTCTGACCTGAAGCCCCTGCTGGGTGACCCGGCTGCGGTGGCCACCTGGTGAGGTCAGCAGCTGCGGCGGCTGCCGGCGGAGCGGCCGGCCGGCCTGACCGTCGAGATGGACACGCGGCGGGGCCGGGCCGAGCTGCTGCGGCGGGCCCTCAGTGAGGCCGTGCCGCGGAAGATGGACTGGTGGCGAGAGAGGGACCGGAAGGAGAAGTAGAACTGAAAGGGGAACTTCGGACCACTGAGCACCTACCAGCGGAGCCGGGAGGGATTAACAAAACTGGTGAGGGGTTGTACCGCGGAGGTTGTACTGCATTAAGGGCTGACCATGGACATGCTGGCAGCCGGTGCTGGCCGAGTGGTCGTGATGCCGCTCCCGCCGCGTTCTCGCCTTCGAGCCCGTGATGTGTCGGTTGCGGTGTACCGGCGCAGGCGGCGACTGTCGAACCAGGTGCTGCGACGGCTGTTCTGCCGCCCCAGCGCCAACCCTGAAGTCACGTTCGGACAGTTCACGTTTGCAGATGACTTCCTCTCGGATGAAAAACGACGTGGTAATGAACCGATGACGGGGTGGCGCCACCGTCCAGAGCACCTTCTCCGGACTGGAGCTGGATCTCCACCACTGGGAGATGACGGCGACCTCGCATCAGCTCCCGCGAGGATAGCTGCATAGTGTATACTGGGTTAGCGCCAACAACGTTCACAGTCGCTTCACCGGTGGCAGCAATCTCCATCCGGGCTTAATGTCCACCTGCAGCATAAACATTAAACGAACCGTGGAGATGCTGCTGATGCGAACGCGTCGGATCCTGGTCCTGGGACCGCTACTGCTCCTGGATGGCGACTTGGCAGGGCTGGCCTGGGAAAAAACAACCGCTTATCATCTGGAGCGCGCCGCTAAGAGGTCGGTGATCGGTGGCGGCGATCCACACTGAGGCCAGGTGGCGGCGATCCACGGTGAGGCAGCGCCCAGTTCGTTCCCTGGGCGCTGCCTCACCGGCGACCCACACTGAGGCCAGTATGCAGTTCGTTCCCCTGGGGCGCTGCCTCATCAAGAAGAAGCAGCGGGACGTCACTGGATCCGTGCCGAGTGCGCGGACTGGTTCCCAGGGGATCTTGTCCACCCAAGTCCCAGTGGATAAGGGTAGCTGGCGGACCCACAGCACCTGCCCATCCGACTGAGGTTCAGCAGTTCGGTGTAGGTGACTGTAATACCTACCAGGTCCATGTCTCCTGACACGTGTTTGATTACGAACAATGGTTAACAGTGCACGTGTTATACGGTGAATATTTTGTTTCGTGTTTATCGAGTAAGCTTTATGTTGTGGGAATAAAAAATGCGTTTTTCGGGTGCGGAGAAGGTTGCGATAATGTAACGCTGTTCATTCGGCGGTTGCGGCATCGTTCGGCACTGCGGCTAGGTGCACCGGTATTTTTAGCGCGGCTCGCGCGGCCGCTCGGCTCGGCCGCCAGTGCCGGTGTCCTTATATGTCAAACGGGTGTTCTGTCGCGTGATGGCCCGAGCCGAGGTCAGGGTCTCCCGCCGGACGGTGCGTCAGTTCGTATTCAGTACTGACTCGAAGACCACCTAAAGACGACCTCCGACCGCCGCCCACCCGATAACAAATTCGCCGTCGCTGCTATGAACCTCTTTCCCTATACGGTGATCATTGGCGTGGTGGCAGCGTCTCTTTCCGTGTCTCCCCTTTATGTTCATTTACGTCAGAAATGGCACAGCGACCCTGGTCGTATTGCGCATTGGAGCGGTTTATTCGGACTCTTTAAATATGGCCTTCGGCTTTACCAGCACTGGCCTCGGTCATCGACGTGTTGGCTTCTCGGACAGGCGTCCAAACCGTCTTCTGGGTGAACAGTTTGGTCGAAGAACGAAGCTGAGGCGATCGAACGGCAAATAGGCTCGAGCATCTGGACAATGAAATGTGCAGTCAGCGCAGTCCCAGTCAGTGCAGCGCTCATGCAGCTCCTCATCGGCGGCAGCTTCGCCTTCTGGGCGGCGCAGCGCTGCACTCTCGGACCAACGGCGGACCATCACCGGCTCCCTCCGACTGGTGAGGGAGCACCTAACATCCCTCCTGATGGCCTCCTGTGAGGAGCTTTGGGACCTGGACATCCTCCTGGAAGGCGAGACGGAGCCGCTCTCAGAGCGCAAGCTGCGGCTCCGTCTGGGACAGCTGCTCCTCCGGCTGGCTGTGTTTGAAGGCATCCGTTTCCGCCCCGAGGTTCCCTGCTGGGAGAGCTGGTGGAGTTACGCCATCCCCCGCCTGGCCCGCGCGTCCCCCGCCTGCTCCAGTGGTACCACCACATGTACTCGGGGACACACCAACAGCAGTGCTACCTGTACATGGCCTGGAGCGAAATGCAGCTGAGGATCCTGCTTCGGACCAAGAGGAAGAACTATTTACGGTCTCAGATGATCGGGCACCGCTTGAACAGAGGCCAGTTTTACCAACAGAAAAATAGCCGCATGCCGATTTTTTTGCCTTAACCCGCGCCCCGTAGGGCTACCGGCGGACCCTACCACCCGTAGGGGGGGGGCCGTTTCGGCCCCCCCCTAAGATCTCGGAAAGTTACCGGCCGATTTTCAAAATTCAAACGGCGTTCGATAGCCCCACCCGGGAACTACCTTGTGACCAAATTTCATTGACCTAGGTCAAACCGATGACGTCACAGGTCAGGTCAAAGGTCAGATTTTCACCGTTCACAGGCATTTCAAGAAATGTGTTGTGAAATCGAGTTAATTGGTAATTTATTGAAAACCATCGATGGTACATTGTTCGTCAAACACATACTTTGCTATCTGAGGTCACTGATACCAGGTCAGGTCACAGCGAGGTCAGGTCACCGGGGTCACAATATGAAAGTGTCGTGTGATACATGTTTTATGGTCCATTTTACATGACAAATGCGATTATGTGGGTTAGGCAGCCTTTGGGGCCAGCCTAGGTCACGTTTTGGTGAAGGTCAGGTCAAGGTCAGGTCAAATAAGGTCAAATTTCAAAGTTGATATTTTTGCATAAAATGGGTATCGATTCGATGCAGCTCGTCACGGGGAGTCTAATGGTGGTCTTTGTTTTGCTCTACGAGGTCTAGAACTGCCAAAAATTGAGTTTGAAAATTTGACGTCATCAATTTTGAACATTTTTTCGCTATAACTTGGCCAAAAAACGAGGTATCGATCTGAAATTCGGTATGTAGATAGAAGACGGTAGGTACTATCACATATATTCCGGTTTTTTTGAAACTCAAAAAACTTTTTGGATTTTTTGGCTAATATATCCAAAAAAATGTTTTTTTGATTTTTGGGGTTCAAAACTCAAAAATTTCAAAAATCCGAGATAGCAGTTTTGTAGCCCTGTCAATTCTACACCTTTTATGTCTTGATCATTTTTCTGTATCTTCAAAGCTGTAGGCCTGACAGGTCTTCTCGCGAAGGTCTTTTTTCGGTCGAAAATGACAGAACATGACGTCATTCTGACGTCATTTGTGGCCAACCTATCATAGCCTCTGGAAAAATTTTTGGTCACGATGTGTAAAATTGATGCCCGGAGGGGTCCTGAAAGTTTGGTGGCGATATCTGAAGCGGTTTAGGAGATATCGACCGAAAAGGACAGGGGGGGGCCGTTTCGGCCCCCCCCCCTACGGGGCGCGGGTTAAGACCGCTTCACATACGAAGCGTAAACGCGATGGGCACATCAGCCGATAGGGCTTTACCATTTACGCTCCGTATGTGAAGCGGTCTTTAGGCAAAAAATCCGGCAGGCGGCTATTTTTCTGATGGTAAAATTGGCCTGAGATCTATCAGATGCACAGTCCTTTCCCAAATGCAGCCGATGATCCTGCTTCGGACCAAGAGGAAAAACTGTCTGCGGTCTCAGACGACCAGACATTACTCGGCCAGGCCTTTCAGATACACCGTCCTTTTCTAAATGCAGCCGATGATCCTGCTTCGGACCAAGAGGAAGAACTCTATGCGGTATCAGACGAGCAGGCACCACAGACCTCTCAGATGTACTGTGCTTTCCCAAATGCAGCCGATGATCCTGCTTCGGACCAAGAGGAAGAACTCTATGCGGTATCAGACGAGCAGGCACCACAGACCTCTCAGATGCACTGTCCTTTCCCAAATGCAGCCGATGATCCTGCTTCGGACCAAGAGGAATGACTGTCTGCGGTTTATTGTAACTGATTGTCTTATTGATTATTGATAACTGAGATTGTCTTCGATGTCACACGCTGCTTCCGTTGCCAAAGGTTTGGCCACACCTAGGGCAACAGCCCAGGCGAGCTCAAGTGCTCCTAGTGTGCGTCCCGGAATGACGCCCAACCAGGCCAGTCCCTCGAAGAACCCTCGATGCATCAACTGCAGAAAGGGGGAGACGCCTAGCTCCGCGAATGATAGGTCCTTCCCCTACATGAGCCGAGGACAAAGAGACAAGCATCATCAATACTACCAGAAATATGTCGTTCAAAGATACACGGGAGATGCATAGCCCAAGCCACCCAAAGACATTGTATGCCCAGAAGGTGAAAGAAACAAACTCTTCAGATCCTCCTCCCAAACAGGTGCGCACAGCTCGTGCGCACTAGCTGGGAAAAGGTCCAGGGAACTGCAGGGACATCTCTACCCTGCTCATGGCTGGCACCTGGGTCAAAGCGAAAAGGACAGCGACTAGCTGAGAAGGATTTCAACAGTCATCTTACAAAGCCGAAAAGCGGTAAGAAAGTGTTCAGCTCTGCTCCTGATCCCCTACCAAGCCCTTCTGAGAAAAAAATGGCAGGGTTCTTGGAGCAGCTACAAACAGTGTGCCCAACTGCTGCCATTTTAAAGATATCTGCTGGGTTCGCAGAAGCTGTGCCTGGAATCCCTTTGCCACCAGAGTCCCCTACGTTCTCGAGAAGCTAGTAAAATGCACCTAGCTCTGGGCGATTCCATTGCCCGAAGAGCTTAACTTCAGCCTACCGATATGGCAGACGAGATCTTTCATCAGTTGACCCCCGATCGCCGGCCGGAGTGGACGTGTCCCCTTCCCTCCGCGCCAGGTACCACCCTTTGTGAGCGTGTTAGAGACAGTGAACGACCGCGAGTGAACAGTGCAGTCAGCGGCGGGTGACCATACCATATAGTGTTGACTCAAAATCGACTATGGCTAACAAAGGACAGAGTGACCACGATCTCCACGCGACTGTGATGAGCATTCTGAAAGAGGAATCCTTCACGGCACGATTACTGGATATCGTGACGAGGCTGGGCAATCAACCGTGTAAACGAGGCGACAGAAGCGAGGATTGTGGCACTGGAGAACGAGCCGACAGCCACCAAAACCAAGCTGGAGCAGAAGGAGCGGCGCATCGAGGATGCAGACGCGTACAGCCGACGCAACTGCCAAATCATTAGCGGCATCCCGGAGACAGCCGACGAGGTGACTGACCGGCTGGTCGTGGATGTCGGCTGGGTTCGACCTGTCAGCGGAGTGCCTCGGCAGATCCCACCATCTGGACCGACCGCAACCGGACAAGAAGCGGACGATCATCGCGAAGTTTGTATCCTTCAACCTCAGACAAAAGCTGTTCTCCAAGAGAAAGGAGCTGGCGGCACACAATGTGGGAGATCATCCCATCTTAACTCGATCTGTCGTCAGCCAGACCTTCATTTCCGAGTGTCTGACGCCCAAAAACCAGCATCTGTTGTACGTCGCCCGGCCACTGAAGCAGAGGAAATCGCTCTAGGCGGCGTATACCACCAACGGTAACGTGAAAAAAAAAACAGACGGAGGGCTTCAGCTCGCCTGCACCTGAGCCTGATGCCCGGAACGGTTCACATACCAGCTAGCAACCAGTATGGCTCTCAGCATGCGAATTCCGCACCTGGAGACCGCCCAGCGTCAACTCAAAGACGCAGCACCGCAAAGCTGAAAGGTCACGTAAAACAAGCGCACAGTGGACATAACTGCCATTAACCTGGTGGTTCCCACTGCACAACCAGGTGAAAAGCTGGTCAACTTTGTAGTAGCCGCTCCCGTTGTGAAGGAACACGATGGAACGGAAACGGCAGGTGAACTTACGACTTCAGTGGCGAGAAAGGGAGCGACACGTCCCGAACGGTGGCGGTGTTTGGTGGCAGCGGACAGTTCCACCACATGGATGTAGCCAGAAAGCTGTCAGTCTCTCCCAGTCAGAAGCAGTGGCAGCGGACAGCTCCACCACATGGATGTAGCCAGAAAGCTGTCAGTCTCTCCCAGTCAGAAGCAGTGGCAGCGGACAGTTCCACTACATGGATGTAGCCAGAAAGGTGTCAGTCTCTCTCAGTCAGACGCAGTGGCAGCGGACAGCTCCACCACATGGATGTAGCCAGAAAGCTGTCAGTCTCTCCCAGTCAGAAGCAGTGGCAGCGGACAGTTCCACTACATGGATGTAGCCAGAAAGGTGTCAGTTTCTCTCAGTCAGAAGCAGTGGCAGCGGACAGTTCCACCACATGGATGCAGCCAAAAGCCTGTCCGTCTCTCCCAGTCAGAAGCAGTGGCAGCGGACAGCCCCACCACATGGATGTAGCCAGAAATATGTCAGTCTCTCCCAGTCAGAAGCAGTGGCAGCGGATAGTCCCACCACATGGCTGTAGCCAGAAAGCTGTCAGTCTCTCTCGGTCAGAAGCAGTATGACAGCTGCTCTCGACGTCCTTCAAGACACTGAGAACGTCCGTGCGAACACATTTTTCTTCTAAGGCGCATGCAGTGATGGCAGAGAAAGTGAGGGAAACTGCCAGAGAGGATGGGCAGAGAACCGCGCGCGACGATACGGCTGCAGAACGCGTGTTGCGAGCCGCGTACCACACTGTGGTTAAGTCTGGTTCTCACCGCTCTTTCGAGAGACAAGTGGTTCTTCTGCACAAAAGTGGAGCAGACATTGGTGACAAGAACCACAGTACTGGGATGATGGCGAAGGCAAGGGACGCCTTTCATGAAATTACGCTGGATGAAATGAAGGCTTTTGTTGAAAAGCAGCCCTGTGTGTCAGTTGTTGCTGACAAGGTCACGCTCAATAACCGCACAGTGGACATAACTGCCATTAACCTGGTGGTTCCCACTGCGCCACCAGGTGAAATGCTGGTCAACTTTGTTGTAGCCGCTTCCGTTGTGAAGGAGCACGATGGAACGGAAATGGCAGGTGACTTACGACGTCAGTGGCGAGAAAGGAAGCGACACGTCCCGAACGGGTGGCGGCGTTTGGACAGAAGAGAACAGTATGAGCCGAGGGTTGAACAGCGACGGGTCAGGACGTCGGCTGGGCCGGACGGCCCGTGTGGCCGGACGGGGGAGTCGACAGCGACGGGCCAGGGCGTCGGCGGGGTCCGGGCGGCCCTACCGGCCGCACAGCCCGTCGGCCGGACGGCGCTGAAGAAAAGTCCGTGTCTGCAGCTCAACAGCGACGGAGGACACTGGTCGGGGCCGGCGGCCCGTGCTGGCTGGACGGCCTACCACTTCGGACTGCTAGCAGCTCCAACGACCAACGCAGCCTAACCATCAGGCAAGGTTTGGCCAGGATCTGGTCGGGTGCTGGGCTGCTCACCTTTCTATCCTTTTGCCCAGCTCCCACCCACTGATGTTTCTCTCTGATCTTACATGAAAGATAATTCCTTCCTATTTTGGTCTGGGTACAGGTAGGGTAATTATTTAGGATGATTGATACGTTAAACTAGGGGGGGGGGAGTACGTTCAACGGCAATCGCGCGATTTACTGTCAGAATTGTTCTTAATTGCTGATTATCATTCAATTTTCGTAAGGATGCATAATTTGGGGACGATATAGGATCTTGTGCGTCAAGGAGAGAATGATAAGAACTGTTTAACGATGAAACTGTCTGGCTTTTCAAGAGGGATGCATTTTTACAAATACTGTCCTGGATTTCACGTAGGGAATTAAACCTTTTGTCTGTCCTGGTTTCTTTCAATTGTAAATACATAGCGTAGAAAAATGTGAACACATTTTTGATGAGGATGTGTTGATGACGGACCAATATGACGGGAAACCCAGGAATGTGAAGGGGAAGCCGCGAGTACGACAGCGAAACACGGATCTGACACTGCATTGGTATAGCCATGGACCCGCTGCAGGTCGCATAGCTCAATGGGCGAGTGCTGAAGCATGGTGGTTGTTGTATTATTCTTTTACCGAAAGACAGTCTAGTCTGAATTGTATACAATGGTCGTCTGACTAAGTCGTGAAGGGGAAGCGCAACTCAAATAAGGCAATGTCGCATTTCGAAGCCAGTGATTTATCAGATACCTCGAATTGAGCTTTTATCTCGAGTACGTTCTTTTTTTCGCGTATTGTTTGACCAGTCTGAACTTGGGTACCACTGGGGGGATTGTAGGTAAACGGGGAAGGCACAGGTTCGCCACCTGCGATATTTCATTATGCACGGAAGGATGGATGAATGGCCGTGTGAGAGGAGAGTCAATGGAGAGAGCGTGAATGTGTTATATACAGTGGGAGGGAGGCGCCATCAACTCAGGGGATGACTTGAAGAACAATATCAGTACAAGTGAGATTTCGTTAGAATACAACAGAAGGGAGCGTAGTCAGAGAGAGACATCAGGCAACCTTTTAATATCCCACCGTGAATGCTCACCAAACCCGTGACCCATGCTTCGTCATGTGTAGCAGTCTATGTGCTCGCCAGTGAATGACCAGCCTCGCACACACTGATCAGTAGCAGCCCGACACCCCGCTACATGTCGTAAATTTATAGTCAGCAAGTGTCACAAACATGGAAAGGACAAAGATCGCGGTTTGCAAGTCCCTGGTGTCACTGGTGAAGCGTAAAGGACTTAACAACCTACTAGAGAAATCCCTAAAGCAGCAGGTGGAGACGTGCTGGAATAGCCTACTGACCATGATCCGGTCGGTACTGGAGGCCTTGCCGGATCGCTGCAAAGCCAGAGAGGTTCGCGCCGTCAGACGTGTCTGATCTCATGGACCAGACCAGCAGCTGAGCGCGGCCCGCTACAGCACTCTTCATCTGGTTGTGCCCACCAAGGAGCGGCCAATGAGGTCTTTGAGCGTGAAGACGGAAGATCCCTTCCACATCAAGAGGATCAAGGAATCACCACGGCGACTGCTCGACGAGAAGTTCATCATAGAGAACGAACACTTCATGGAAGCAGCGCTCTGGCCTCCACATCGCCACTTCCGAGGCATGCAGACAGTACCTCAGGCGAAGGTGCATCAACCACTGGAGGAGGAGGTGAGGCACCAGCCTAAAGCCTAAGCTACACTAGCATGAATTCCGAAGTGTTCCTCATAACATACCTCACATATGTCGCTTTGTGTTCTCGTCTGTGCAATACAACGCCACGTGAATTAACGCCAGTCACTTTTCTTTTCCATGAGCATCGTGGTGATGCCTCGCACGAGGTCGACGGGCAACCGGCGGACGGCTTCGGCGCCGTTCAGATCGGGTGTGCGAGGAGCAGCCCGGAGTGCGGAGCCACCGGCCAGCACCTCGGACGGCGCCACACCGGCCCCGGCGGGGAGGCCTCATCAAGCTCGTGCTACCAGGAGCCTCCGGCCTCCACCTCAAGTGGCGCCACCTCCAGCGCCACATCCAGCGCCACCTCGGCCCCGGCTGCACTGACCATCTCAGCGACACAGCTGCGGGCCATGATGGAGGAAACTGCCAGAGAGGTGGTGCCCGCTGCGGTGGCGACATATGCAGCAGCTGCGACGGCAGACGGCTCTGCGCCAGAACTTTCCGCAAACCTCCTCGCCCTACCGGCTCTGTCTGCATACAGAGCCGGCGAACAGGGTCGGCACTTCATATCGCATTTTCATCGTTTCACCGAAGATGATATCCATAAGATGTCGCGGGAAGCTCGCGCCCTGGCCGTCAACCCCGTTCTGGACGACCGACGAGGTGTCCACAACAAAGAGAGTGTCCAGGAAGCGTCGCAGAAGCACCCGCAAAATGGCGAAGGACCTCCAAAATTCACATGGAACAATTTGCAAGATCGTTACAGAGGATCTGGACATGAAACCATTCAAGATACTACGCCGACACCTGATGTCGCGAGGATCAAAAGCAAAGCGGCTGGAGAGGACCAAGAAGATGTTGCAGGCAATGCGTAGCGCCGGTGACAGGATATTCATGTGAAACAATACAAGAAATCAAAAGTTCCATGACCAGGCTGGAAACACAGCTCTTCAACAAGCTCGATGTTGTTATGGCGATTGGCAAAAGAGGCAACATAGTGCCGGTTCTGATACCGGAAGACGCTCAGGCAGGCATCGTCGCCTTGCTTGAAGTCAGGGACAAATACGTACGGAATGACAACAAGTTTTTCTTGGCCTCGCCGACGAACCAGAGCGGTCATTTTCCCGGTTGTGAAGCCCTGAAATCCGTTATCGCTGAGATGGGCCTCGAGATGCCAAACTATTTTACAGCAACACGGCTCCGAAAGTATTGTGGAACAACCTTGCAAATCCTGGCCCTCACAGATGGCGATTTCGAGATACTAACCCGGCATATGGGCCACGATAAAAATATTCACAAGGAGTTCTATCGCCTCCCAGACTCAACTCTAGAATTCACGAAGGCTGCGGTTCTCATGGACAGTCTGGATTCCGGCCTGGTATCCCAGCACGCTGGGAAGGACTTGAGTACGGGGACCCGCAGTTGCTACTGTACACGAACCCCAACTCTAGCCGTCTGTCCTGCCCAGTAACAACCGATAGCATTGCTACCGACTGCCAGTCCCTGTTCAAGAGCAGCTGAAGTTTTCCGTGAGTGCCCTCTGACAGCTTATCGTTGTTCACTGTGAAGGTGCTGGGACAATTTACTCAGGGTCGCTGTACATTAGCAACTGCGGGTCCCCGTACCATACTGAATGTCACTACAGACGATCCGGAAGCCGACGTGGACGAAGACGAAGGACAGGAGGCAGGCACTGACGAAGGCGAAGGTCAGGAAAATGACGTTGACGAAGAGCAGTCACCAAAGAAGAAAAAAGGGCAAAGAGGTCACCTAGGGTTTACGGTGGAGGAGACAAACGTATTGCAGAACCTGCTGAAAGCCCAAAGTCGGGTCCCAAAGATTGGGTTCCTGAAAAACTGGCTAACGAGGCTGGGCACCATGTTTGCTGACCGAAGCATCGCCATGGTGCGGTCGAAGCTCTACTACCTGCAACGAATCTGCAAGGGATAACCTTTCAGAACCAAGCACCTTGAATGTTTGTGCGGGTTTAAGGTGGCAAAAATTGTGCTCTACAGCCAAGACAAGGTTTAGGTCGCTTGGGCGTCTGGCGGCATTGACCTCTCGATTCGTCGGCGTGCGGGAGCCGCGTCTTAGCGCGAAGTGGAATGCCTCTATGAGAAGGCTGGATGTTTGGAAACGAGATGCGACTATGATGGACCATCATCGGGAAGCCGATTTGCAGGACAAGATGGGAGAGAGTTCCTACCTCCCATCAAAAAAAAGAACTGATTCACTTGAGGTCCAGCGTGCATTCAGAACTGCACCAGCTGTGTAAGAAGGAAGTGACGAAAAGGCGGGAAGCGGTTAAGATCCGACGCCTAGTGTCCACTGCGATACTTCTTGACAACTACCAGAGATCGGGCACCATCAAAAACGCTACCATGGCCCAGTACGAAGAAAGGGCCGATGGGATACTGAAGGTCAAAGACCACAAGAGTCGGACGTCGTATGGGTCTGCGAATTTGGTCCTGACCGACGTGGAAGAATCCCTGAAATTTTACGTCGAAAAGGCGAGGCCTCTCCTTGTGAGAGAAGCAACAGAATCGGCCCTCTTTCCCTCATCCGATCCGTGGGAAGACATGGGGGAGATCTGCGCGATGTTCGGCGTGAAGAGGATGACGCCTACGCTGCTACGCAAGGCTGCCTCCACCGTAGCGTATGGCAGTTTGACAGAGGTAGAGCGCCGCAGGCGCAGGGTCGCTAATCATATGACCCATAGACCCGAAACTGCCTACAAGTCATATGCGGCGAAAACCCGACGTGAAGACGCCACAGACAAAGTAAAACGTATGAAGGACATTATGTATGGCGATGTTTCGGCGAGTAGTGTGTCGTTCGGGGAAAATATGGATGATGTATACCCAAACGTGTCCAAAGACGTGCATGCTGAGATATCCGATGGTGGCAGAGATGCAGATTGTCCAACGCATGACGATGTCGAAAGTACAGTGCCCAGTTCGGCCGGAGCTCTGCTTCGCCAGCAGAGACGACCGCAGCTCTCGCCAGGTCAGAGCGCAGCGAGAAGGAGAGAGGCACGGCGCATGGCGTTTAGAAACATACCTGTTCACGAGCGGCATGCGCTTGCACTTATGTCCCAGCGGCAACCGCTGTTTGACTGTGTGTCTCCACGAGCAGTGGAGACTCAGCTGAGGGAGGAGGTCAGGGAGATGTCTGTAGATGGCATCCTTACTAGATCGGTGGTACGTCGCCAGCGGCGAGTGGCGAAGTAATGGCGAGGCGAGTTCGGCGAGAGTAGTTGTGGCGAGTTCGGGGGCTGGTTCTGGTTTGAGCTGGTTGAGCTAGTGAGCTGGTTCGAGCGGTTCGCTTTCTTACGTCTGACGGCATGAGTGTGCTCTAATACAGGGTGCTCGTTCATCGTTGTTATATGTTTTACTGGCGCGTTTTGATTTATGTCCGCTGCCACGATAACCCAAACTTGTTGCGTGCAAGACACAGTGAGTCTACGACTGACGCAACACATCCTGAGTTGTGAGTGTGATGTACCAAATGTATGCATTATGCATCAGAAATGAAGAGCGAGAAAATCTCTTTCAAATGAGCATAATTTTCTTAAGATTGGTCACGAAATAAACGAATGAGAACAGAAAAACGGAAAGTACTCGAGCACTCAGGCTCCAACAGGACTGTTGAATATAGGCGCAATTTGCCCACGATTTGTCGCGAATGAGCGCAGTTTCACCGAATCGTTCTGCATCGCGTTTTTTTTCTCATTTGTGGCGGAATCAAACAGTGTCCTGATACTATCACATATTCCGGGGGGCTAAATTTACCTCTTTTCATTGCAGCGAGCTTCCCAGAATGCATAGCTTTGAAGATTTTGCGACATGAAAGAAATGTCGTATTTCAGCGCAGTTCGAATATGCAATTTGCGGCAACTGTCGCTATTAAGCGCTGTCGTTTTATTTTGCGCAAAGTCGAATTCGAGCGCAAAAAAGTCGAATGAGAGTTGAATCGTATTCCCGGCGCACACCGTGTCCCAGCGAACCCCACCTGTGAACGGTGTGCACGTGTTGTAATGTATATGGTATTTACTGCTGGAATACAGACAAAAATACATGTGTATGTCATCAACCAACTTTAGAAGGTAATGAGCTGTTTGAAGCAGATTTTGGTGTTTGTTTAATTTTCAAATGAACAAATATAAACAAAGTAGTCACGAACAAACGAACACGTTTGTTGAATAAAAGGACGTGATTCGATGTCACTGTCATGTTCCCACATGTCATCCGTCGTGTCTCTCGATCAATCGCAGCCAGCTGACCTGGCGCGAGTCGCAAACGTTTCCGTTGGCGATCTAGAGCGCCGGCGGAGCTGGGTATCCCACTTTCGTGGTCGTCCTCGCGCCGTCCCCTCCTGCGTGGTGTGTGGAATCAGGCGGCGGTACCCGGCACCCGACAACAACTACACCGGCTTCAGGCAGGTGCTCGGAGAGTTGTAAGCTGTGGTCATTAGCGTCGCCACGGGGGGGGGGGGGCAAGCGGGGCAGCTTGCCCCCCCCAACCTCGGACCGGGCACCCCCTGAGATCGATACAGATCCGATGAGATTTTGGAGTCGGGAAAAAATGGGGATACCTTTCTGAGAATGTCCGTGAGGTCAGACTCGGTTGGAGCGTGCAGTTTAAACCAGAGTCTGACTCGCAGTCGCCAAAATCTTCAAGACTCCGAGTCCAGACTCGGAAATGTCAATGCTGTGATTCATTCCATGTTCCTAGTTCGTTCTTTATTACATTTTACAGCTGATTTTCATAAGTTTTGGAGTGCTGACACAATATTCGTTCAAAGCGTGAAACGAAATCTTCGGGGCCTTTCTCAACTCTCGCCAAATGTCTGCGACAGGCTCAATTACCGTGCAAGTGTCGCAGGGCTCATGAGCTTGCTTTAAACAAATGCTCCTAAGGAGCTCCACTGAACCCTAAAGAAGCTTTCAGAGGGCCCAAACGGGCCTCTGAAAGTCCCACTGGTGTCCATGTTCTCTGAGGGCCCATACAGGGATCTTCGAGCCTTCGAACATTTCTGAGAACCTTAACTGGCCTCTGATAGTTCAGCCAAACTTTTGAGGCGACAGACTTTGCTAACCCCAAGCCGGCATCTGAGGGGTCGCAGCTCACGTGTCCCTCTGAGGTCCGCAACACATGTTTATTATGTCCCTGCGTAGGGTCCTTAGGGATTCGACACAGACCCCGAGGGTTCACACTGTTATCCGAGGGCTCCAGGCTCACCCTGGGCCTAGTCTCTTAGCGCCCGCCGCCCACACTGGCTTCTGAGGGCCCCACCTTGGGCTCGGAAAGCCCTAAAGCACCACGTACACGTAAATATTTGAGGTGACCCACGCCGATCTCCGGGATCCTAAGCATGCTTCTGAGAGTCAGCACTGACCCTGAGTGGCCTGAAATGGTCTGGAAGTCCCAAACCTATCTCTAAGGGATCCCTTGCCGCTATGCCGTGCGTAACTTTTGGTTCCGTTTAACAGTTTTTGTTCGCGTTTGCAGCGCTTCCCTTCACACGAAAAACGAGAAACTTTTGTTCACACTCGAGTGAACAAAACACTTCCTCTCACTTGAGCGAAGATGAATTACTTCCGATTCACACTTCCGACATTCACTCTCCGCCGAATGCCCAACTTAGCTACGATCGGTGGCTGGAATAAGTCCTATGCATTTCACGTAAAACCTCTGCATGCATGCGTGAATGGTGGTTTTAGCAGGGTGATCCGATTAAATGGAGCGTTTTTCACCTTTTTCTGGGTAATGATCATGAGCGTCGAGCGTCTACACAGGGGCCCTCTGCAGTGCGTCGGCAATCGCAGCCACTATATACTATAATTCTACCAGTCGTCATGAAATCTATCTGTCATGAAATTTAAAAATTTCGAATTTTTCTGTAAAAAATTACATGTCATAGCTAGAAGAAAACCTTTGTCACCATCGGATTCCTCGCACCATTGTGCGTCGAATGATATGTAAAACGAGTGAGTAAAGACTGGGGAAAGGCAAGTTTTAACACAAAAGTTGATTTTGCCCCCCCAACCGAAAATCTCTGGCGACGCCTATGGCTGTGGTACAGAGGCAAGAGGCATACAGAGACACTTTGAAAGACGAGTTATGAGCGCGATTGATGTGTGTGTTTTTTGTGATTGATCGATGACGCCAACAGCCGCGGTCAGCAGCGGCGCAAGATTCACCTCGCGTTCCTGGTACGGTGTAATGTACGACAATCTAGTGTACTTACAAAGCGTGGCGGTAGAGGTATGTCTGACCTGACAAGTGAGGTGAGTGGTGACTACTGACGAACACTCATTTATTTCACCTGTCCTGACTTCTGGGCTCTGAGATCCCCAGTTTATCCATTCCCAGACATGAAAATTGTGTACCAACTACCAAACCAACGTCCAACAGTACCAATGGCCACGTCTCGTCACGGGACACTTTCGTTTTTTTTTTCGCAAAGCTCTAGCTCCATGTAGACGAAATAGCACGGGGATCGTATCCCCCCTTGTTTTGGCCGGCGAGTATGTATAAAAGACATTCTGGTCACGGGAAGGACTGATGACTTGTAGTAATAGAAATAAAGACTGTCCGTTTGTAATTGTATTTTTAATTTGTTGTGCTTTTTTTGTATTACTAGGTAAATCATGGTCATGAATCAGCTGCTTAATTTGATTGGTCAACAGTTAATGTCATGCTGCGCCCGTAGCTTAAGCTTGATCGTGCTTTGTTTTGGACCTTTTAGTTATGAAATATGGCATAAATAAAACATCATTCTCTTCATTTCGCAGATCATGGACGGCCGTAAGGAGCACCTCCATGTCGCCACCGTCACCAGGTGGAAATCGGAGCTGCGCTCCATCGAGAGCTTCTTGGCTCTGCGTGAGGAGACGCTAAATGACCTCACCGAGAGCGTCCCGGCGTTGGCGGCAAAGGTCATCGACGAGGCCGGACGAAAGGGCCTCCAGGAACTGGTAAAGGTAGTTTAAGATAAGCATAAATAGTCAAGTTCACAGGTCCTCCAGGCTCCAACGTCTAACCACAGTCCACTTCTAGAAGTTAGTGCATCTTCATAAATTGTTAATTTGCCGATTATCTGACGCACAACTCCAACACACACGTCTTGAAGCCGCGTGTTTTGCATTGTGGTGTTGCGTCCGTTCGGCTGTCGGGCCGTCACACTACTTTCTCAGTTCTTGGCCGTCCTTCTACGAGCTCTGGCGCGCGCTGTGCTGCCTGCGCTGACGGAACGGCTCCGGCACCCACTGCTGACCCGGCAATATACAGCGCCCACAGCCGTTTTGTCAAGATGCGACATCAAGTCTGTGTTATGTACATACACAGACTTGTACATAAACACAGAGATATGTACATACACAGCTCTGGTCAAAACATGCTTTGTTTGTTTATTGGGGCTTTAGGGCGCGTCGACTGCAAAGGTCATTTTGCGCCCATAACGTCGCGCTAGTAAAACAAGTGTTTCAAAAGAAGAAACTTTCTAGATATCATGACTAGAAAGTAGAAGACTTTATAAAAAAAGACAGGGTAAAATAAAACAACGCAAAAGCGTCGTAATAGACAACTGACTAGACAAGGAGACTAGAGAGGATTTGGGTCAGGTCGAGTAAATCGCTTGGAATTTGACTGCACGGATAAAGGAAAAGATGTTGCCAGATAAAACCCAGGGTGACTCGTCACCCAGCAGGTGGCGGACAGTGGTACCCGGAGCGATGCGGCCGAGGTAGCGCGTCCGGTCTGGTTCTAAAAGTGGACAAGATAAGAGCACGTGAGCGACGGTAAGAGGCTCACGTGCTCTTGGTGGTCAAAACATGCAATAATGTAGGCACTAAGCAGTTCGTGGCCCCGTTGCTGTGACACTGACGGGCAGAACACGCCTCACCATCCGGACGGCCGTGGAGGAGACGGCTTTGGCCGCTGCGCCGCAGCCAAGTTCAGGAACCGACCAGTCCCCGGCGTTGAAGGAGTCCACCTCTACGGCCTTAACTACCGCTCCATACGGACGGCCGTGGAGGAGACGGCTATGGCCGCTGCGCCGCAGCCAAGTTCAGGAACCGACCAGTCCCCGGCGTTGAAGGAGTCCACCTCTACGGCCTTAACTACCGCACCATTCGGACGGCCGTGGAGGAGACGGCTATGGCCGCTGCGCCGCAGCCAAGTTCAGGAACCGACCAGTCCCCGGCGTTGAAGGAGTCCACCTCTACGGCCTCAACTACCGCACCATCCGGACGGCCGTTGAGGAGACGGCTATATCCGCTGCGCCGCAGTCAAGTTCAGGAACCGACCAGTCCCCGGCGTTGAAGGAGTCCACCTCTACGGCCTTAACTACCGCACCATCCGGACGGCCGTGGAGGAGACGGCTATGGCCGCTGCGCCGCAGCCAAGTTCAGGAACCGACCAGTCCCCGGCGTTGAAGGTGTCCACCTCTACGGCCTTAACTACCGCACCATCCGGACGGCCGTGGAGGAGACGGCTATGGCCGCTGCGCCGCAGCCAAGTTCAGGAACCGACCAGTCCCCGGCGTTGAAGGTGTCCACCTCTACGGCCTTAACTACCGCACCATTCGGACGGCCGTGGAGGAGACGGCTATGGCCGCTGCGCCGCAGTCAAGTTCAGGAACCGACCACTCCCCGGCGTTGAAGGAGTCCATCTCTACGGCCTTAACTACCGCACCATTCGGACGGCCGTGGAGGAGACGGCTATGGCCGTTGCGCCGCAGCCAAGTTCAGGAACCGACCAGTCCCCGGCGTTGAAGGAGTCCACCTCCACGGCCTTAACTACCGCACCATCCGGACGGCCGTGGAGGAGACGGCTATGGCCGCTGCGCCGCAGCCAAGTTCAGGAACCGGCCAGTCCCCGGCCCAGGAGCTCGTTGTCCACCGTCGAGACGCGCCGGTCTGCACAGGGGGCGTGTGCCGCTGCTGCGGCAGCGCGCGCCACCTGAGATCGGTACTTAGCCACCGGTGGTTGGTGAAGGCGACAGGGGGCTGGCAGGAGACGGGGGCCCGTGTGTGCCACTGCTGCGGCAGTCCACTTGATCTGAGGAACGTGATAAATCGACCGCGAAGGCGGAACGCGCCGGCAGGGGACTGTTTGTGGAATAATGTGGCAGGAGGCCGTTCGACGTCTAGTGTTAGGAGTAAAAATGAGGAAGAGGCTGGGTAAGCAGGTGTAGCGCTTCCAAGGGGCTGCAGTCAGGATGGCGCTCCTAAGTGTCTGGCGCTAGGATAGAACGACCGTGAAGATGAACATCTTTGATGACAAGACCCTGGAATCGTCTTTCATGGAGAGAAACGCTGATCTTGGTACTCAATAGGTACCACGAGACCCGTCACCATCCCCGCCCGGAGACCCACGACCATCCCCGTCCTGAAACCCAGGACCATTCCCGCCACGAGACCCACGACCATCCCCGCCCCGAGATCCCTTCCAACACCACACCCCGACTATCCAGCGCTACACAGACCATCACAGTTGTGGTCAGGACGAATGGCCTATCGAGGCAGTTATACCTGCCGCCCTCGGGGTGGCCCGGCGAGCAGCGAATCGGCCAGAAATACTACAATCGTGCTGCCCATGGCACATTCCAGGTGAAATCCCGTATAGGTATAGGGGCAGAACATGAAACTGCGAGTCAGGTTTACCAGAGAGATGTGTGTTTGTGGAGTATCTGAGACAGGTTGAGCACTCAGGGAGACAACGAGTCCACGGATGATGGGTGCGCGACACCATCTTCCCCGTGCATGCAGAACGGTAGTGTGTCGGTAAATGGGAGCGAGGCTGCCATCTCCGAGTACCTACAGCACCTGTAGGTACTCCAGCCTCTGGATGTGCGCCTATTAGTTTCTGCAGTAATGTACCCCGTGTTCAATGAGAAGATGCAATGAGTTTTGTGATATGCGCGCGATGCTGTGGCAACATCTCGCCAAACAGACCTGTGTATCAGTGTGTGCTGATAAAGTGACCATTGAGAGGAGGACGATTGACATAGTAGCAGTCATCACTGTTGTGCCAGAGACACGGCCAGAAGACTTGGTGCAGTCTTACGTAGTTGCCGCACCAGTGGTCACTGATCACAGCGGAGAGGGCTTGGGCCGAGAGATCGCCAAAGGCATGAGTCAGTCGGTGAATCTGTGAGAACCTCGGCGTACTGCGCCTATAGGAGGTACCGTTCTGGCAGACAGATATGTGTTTGCGTCATGTGCAGCGTAACCAGTGCCGTTACCATGGGCGTCGCCACCACTACGGACACTACGGACAGTGTCCGTAGATGTTTTGGAAGGCCCGAAAACTTGTATGGAATGTCCGTGAAAAGTTTTGACGACTGAAAAACAGTCTTTGCACATGTTTTGAAGTAGCTTAACGCTTATCAGTCCCCTATTTGTGGGTAAAGTTACGATCCAAGGCAGCCCCAAAGTCAATGTCACGCAAGAGTCTATATTCTATCGGTCTATCTTCTGCTGCGCGGTGAAGATAGACCGAACTGCACCCACTGTGGGGAACAACTCTCAGTGGCCCATGTGCTGCTGAATTGCCGCCGGCTTGACGGGATGCGGTCACACCACCTCGGGCATCTTGCGCCCACAGTGACTCTCCTATGTAGATCTTCTCTCAGATAACTCGCGCTGGATCCATAACGGTAGCATATTTTCCTTTATCCGTGCAGCCAACTTCCCCGTTACTTTCCTATCCTAAGCATAAAACGTAAATAAGTAAGTAATTAAAGACGTATTTAAAATCTTTGTTATGGGCGCAAAATGACCTCGCCGTCGGCGCGCCCCTAACCCCCAACAAACAAACAACAAACAAGGTCTCACTTTGCACGTGCGCAAGTGCAGGACAAGCGTAGCTATATGTTTACCCTATCACGCCAATCACGAAATAATGGATCGCTTTAGTGCATGGGAGTTGCAGAAACAATGTAAAGCTAATGTGCGCACTCCTAGCATTTTTCCCTACCACCTTCACGGCATATATGAATAGGCTTTAACCATCCAATGAATCCCTGTCCTGTTCGCAGTGACTTACGTCGAACTTTGTCATCCGCCTCCTCGGCCACCAAAGCCGCCCCACTTAAGAGGGGCGCCGTTGGTCAATTATTCCACAATTGACCGCAAGCGGACTCTGGCCTTGGAGAAGGCGCTAGAGCAACAGGCCCAATTTCGTGCTTGGCAGGCGGTACAAGCACGGCTTCATCGCCCTTGCCAAGCAGCCAACCAGCCCCCACGGCCAGATACTGACCAACCAGCACGCCGAAACCGTTTTTGGTGCTGTGTGGTGACGTGAACCTGTGTCGGTTATTCAGCTGACCTTGACCCGGCCGGCTGGGTCACGTGGTTTGTTTGGGACCGTCTGGCGCGGCCGGCCGGCCGAGCCGGGGCCGCTTCTCGTCCAGCCGTCCACTGGGCCGATTGCGTGGCTGTGGACTCGGCTCGTGACCACCGGGTGCCGCCACGATCGCCAAATGATCAGCGGAGGCGGAGTGTGGAACACACATAGTCCCCTCTCTGCGCTAGTGACTCGCCCGGTACAGAAATATTCTGATGATTATGTTTCAGAAAAGCTCCGTGTGTTATCTGAGGTATTCCAGCGGGCCCGAGAGCGACAGCGTGATCGTATGCAGGATTATAAGCGCTATTATGACCGGCGGTATCAAGTGAAAGACGAAAAGTATCTGCCTGGTGAGCGTGTTTGGCTTAAGATTTTTGGCGCGCGATCAAAAATGGACGACTCGTGGGACGGACCCTGTATTGTGGCACAGTGTGTTGGTCGTCGTCACCTGGATTTGGTGGATGGCAGACAGGGCGTGTGTATCATACGCACATGCGGAATACAAAGCGCTGTTTTGACGGTCCGAATGTTTACCTTTTGGCGACCTTCTTGGGGCACGACGTGCGTGTCCACAGAGAGGTTTACAGGATGCCCGAGTCGACCACGCAGTTGGCCTTGGTAGGTAAGCTACTCCTGGCGTCTGAAGAAGGGCTTGGAAACTGGAGAGGAAAGGGTCTCGCGGACATAGAGATGCCAGGTGAAAACGACCACCACCAATCTGATACCCAGGTTGACTTGCATCAGCCTCCCCGTAACACGGCGATATCGCAAGAACGGCCCAGGCGTCGGCAGCCTACAACCAAGAAGTTTTGGTCGGTCGAAGAAAAGGAAGCTGTTGAGAGGCATTTCAGTGGGCATCTGAGGGCTATGAAAGTCCCATGTAAGGCCGACTGCACTCAAGTGTTGGAAAACGAAGCCGCACTGGCCGCAAGGACGTGGCAAGAAGTAAAAAACGGCGTGTACAACCGTAAACAAAAACTGAAAAGGTCTGGCCGCTGAGTGCCACACTGAACAGAGTACTACACTGAGTACTGTCCCCTCAGTACAGCGTCGTTTGGGTCCCATTGTGTGTTTTACGGCAAAGCAGATGACTAGCGACACTGCACGTTTTACACTTTCTGTGACCGGGCAACCCCTCCGTGCTTGACCTCGCCCGTACTCGGTTGTTTGTTTGACGCGTCTGTGTTTTGACTCCGTGCGTTCAGCGACCCGGAGCACATTCACTTCAGCTCCGGAGACAACTCGGAGGCTCCAGTAAAAATACAAGTACGCGCTGTTATATTTCTTTTATGAATTGAATCGGTGGCGACAGAGATAACGGAACATTTGCAGCAATTGCAAGCAGTTGACGTTAACGAACTCTCGACTACTGAACTCGAAATGGGAAATAGCCCATCGTTGTGCTCGAAGTGTGTTAGGTTAGAATGTGCCGATACGTAGATCGATTGTTTTAGGTCGGTAGATTAAGTACTCAACAAATGTCATTTAGTTTAGACCTCTTAGTAGTGGCCGCTTAAATCGTTCCCACATAAAATTAGCATCAGCTAATTTAATGTGAGGACTCGCGATGTGACGTAACAATGTAATGTCAGAGGCTGTGCCCGTGCCGGGCCCCGACCGAAGCGACCACTACATAGAGTCGACGACTGCGCCCGCCCGCCGCCGGACAGTCAGTTGAAGTTCAGCTGAGTTGAAGTTCGGAGTTGAGTTCAGTCAGTTGAATTGAAGGGCAGTTCTCGGTCAGTTCACGTTTCCAGCCAGTTACCATAAAAAAGGCCCTTGGTCGGCAAAGGAAGGCGCGGGAAATCGGTCGTAGAATATCCGATAAAAATACGAATCGTATTGTTTCAGTCGAATTTACGACCACCGTTTACCTGACTCATGACGTGCACAACGTTTCTTCTCAGGACGTTGTATTCGAGGACAGCCAGGCATCCAACACTTCCTCTCCAGCACCCGCTTCCGCCGATGCCGAAGTCACTGCTGCCGTCGGGAACGGCCAGCCCGGGACTGTGGCTGCGAATAGAAGCGCCGCTACAGAAGCGGCGGCACGTCCCGAACCAGACCGTCGGCCTGTCGACAGTCAGCCCGCGACGTTGGAGCCGCCGCCGGCTAAGCCGCAGCAACGCTCTCACCAACTCCGGGACCGAGTGGTACGCCGGACGTACGTCGGCCAGGGCCGGACCTGGCCACCCCGCGGCGGCCTCAGCCGTCCCAGAAAACACCTGCTGACGCAGGAGCCAGCCAGCAGTCCTGGCAGAGACCTAGTGGACTGCTGGAAGCAAGCAAAGGCCACAGAAAAGGACAGGGTGTCGTGCTTCCTAGAGTACCTCGGTACTCTTATGAGAAATGTGGCACCTAATGACCTCGACGACGTAGAGGACAAATTACTGCGTGTTATGCGCAGCTGCTGGAAGCCTGTGCGCGGAAGACGTGAAGTGCGCGGTGCCCTATCTGCGTAAGCGGGCTGAAATATGTATCCGGAGACGAGGCGACACAGTAGAGAGCCCTTGAGGGGGGCCGAAGTGCAAATCATGAATACATAGTTTCCAGAGTTTTGCTGTTTAAATGGAGTATTGACGATAGGTGTGTCATGCGTATCACCTGAGATAGTACTGTTGTAAAACTAACATTTTGTGATTTTAAGCGCGGACAGGTCCGGATGGTTCCGAGGCTGCCACCGTATCTGACGCGCAAGAGTCTTCATCAAGTGATTCTGAACCCAATGATCCAAATGACGGAAATCCAGTGGAAGTCACTAGTTAAGGATCTAATACACCTGCGTTAGGGCAAACACATACCTTTTTTTCTGTGGAACAAAGCAGAGGAACTTGCGACACATTATGACAAGGGAACATAAAGAAGAGCCCGAAGTGCAATCAGCCATGGCATTTGTGACAAGTGTAGAGAACGACGACGGGCTGTTCCAGGGAACTATGTGCACAGTATGTTCTCGTCAGGTATCGAGTACCACGACTCGCACGACAAGTCTCTGTACCTGTATTTAGCCTAGACGAGGGAACGGCCGGCGATGCGGCGGCTGTGGCCGCGACCTTGGAGACCTTTAAAAAGAACAGGCTCTTGGTCGGCAAAGGAAGGCGCAGCACACCAGAAGGCTGGTGACTCTGCGGGAGGTCAGCGTCGCCCGCGATGGCCAGGTACTCGAGACCATGGCCGAGAGTGAGACCAGTATGGCGAGGAGCCTGGAGCGGTCGGTGGAGCAGGGCGAACAACATTTAAACTTATGTACTGAGATGGTGCGGTCGGTGGAGCAGGGCGAACAACATTTAAACTTATGTACTGAGATGGTGCGGTCGGTGGAGCAGGGCGAACAACATTTAAACTTATGTACCGAGATGGTGCGCTCCCTACAGCAGTTTATCGGGTGTCGGCAGCCAGCCGCAGGGGCCACTGAGGAGGCCAAAGTTGTATGTGATACAACGTTTCTTTGAGCATGATGACCATCAATAAAAATGTTACGATTGGCTTTATAATAATATTAGTAATTATTTTCACTAATATTATGAGCATAAGGTCAATCCTAGCAATTTTATTGAGGAGGTCAAAGGTCGTATTTTTAACCGTGTACAGACTTCCTAAGGAATGCCTCACTGTTGTATTATATACGAGTATGTTTAGCTAGCATGAGTGTGCCCAATGACCAGGACAACACGTTATTATGCCAGCGAAGCGTCTTTTCGTGATGGAGGATTGAAGGCGATCGAACGGCATTGGTACCTCCCCTATTATTGATAAATCATTTTCCGCGTCCGTCCATCCCCACATGCCCACTCTACAACATGCGGCAAAGAGTGGGGACAGTTGGGAAGGCGTGCGGAGCAAGGGCGAAATTTGAGGAAGCTGGGAAGACGCTCCGCGCTAACCCACATTATTTTTCACGAGATGGGGTTCATCTGACTTCACAGGGTACTAGGGCGATACTTTCAGCCATGGCCCAGTACCTGCAAACTAACGCGCCCCTTAAGTTCGCCCGGAAGTAGTGCGTGACAGTGCGAGAAAGAGGGCGAGAATGATAGTCGTTGAGTAAGTAAAAAGTAAAAAAGTATAAAAACAGAAATAGTGTGCGTGACGGAATAAAAGCAGTGTGCGTCACAGCTGGTGTGAGAAAGAGATGACGTCAATGGTGGGACAGGGATGACGTAAGCTGACCTGCGTGATCGATGTGTTGGTAAAATTATGGACAGTTAAAGAAGCTTTCATCGCCAAATCCTCTACAGAAATATCTCATAACTAACTGTCCGTCCTTCCCAGATCAAGACCAAACGTCTTTCCCAGATCACGTCTGTCCCTCCCGTTCATATGCAGCGCTGGAAGTTCTCCTATACGTATGACGAAAGAGCCCCCTCGCCTAGCAAATGTGCTCAAGGCCCTGCACTAAAGCAACAAAGTGAGGGTAATATCAGAGGCGAGTTCAATGCCAGCAGCCCAGTTGCTGTCGGTTGATAACTGATTGGCAACAGAAGTAAGTTCGAAGGAACTTCTGGTCCCAGTTGCTATGGGTAAAGAACTGATGTCAACGTGAAGCAGTCTCATCCAGCCTTTTGTGGTGGGTTCGCCGGTTGTGCAGAAGTACGATGGTCATCGACTGGCGGAAGAGTGGCTGAAAACGGTGGCTTCAGTCGGAGTGAAAGAAACGAGAAAGCTCTCCGCCATATGTACTGACGGCCAGTATCACCGGGTCGACGTTCCGGCCAAATTCCTGACCAAACTCCGATCCTCACAGCCAGACCTCGCGGCGCGATCAGAGGCATGTGTGCCGTACTTGTGGGATGGTGCGTACCCACTGCACCTGGCCAGATCCAGTGTCAAGGAGTGTGGCTGGGCGCAGGTCGCCGTAGATGCCATCAGCCGCACGTGAAGCGGTTCTCCTACGGGAAATTACATACAAAGTTTAAATAGGGTATAAGCACCTCTCCCGGTATCAGGTCTATCTCACAGCCTGTCACGGAACCTCCGAGCAGCGACAGAGCGTGAGAAAGGAGGCAGCTGGCGGCTACATGGGGCTCTTCGACAGAATGCAGAAGGCCACCAGTCTCTCGCAGCTAGACCACGGCTTCGAAAATTTCTGTCTGCTGGCGCTGTCGAAGGAACGGCAGTGGATGCATCTGCACTCGGTGGCATCAGAGTCATCATGTCACGAGTTCCATATGACAGCAGACGATAACCTCCCCGCAGCCGGTACGCAAACGCCGTTCGGTCGTCAAATCGAGGAGGCGGCAAAAGACGCCCAAGTCAAAGTGGCAGATACTCCAGCGGTTACTAGCGCCTTCTACGGCCCAAGTCTGGTGCAGCACATGCTGACCAGCGTCATGCGGCTGATCCCTCTCCGGCTGATCCGGAAGCCTATATCAACAGAAAGGGGCTCTACTCTATCAACTTGCTTGCGGTGTGTGATGCAGATGCCAGGTTCTTGGATGTATGTGTGGGGTGGCCTGGCTCTGTGCATAACTCTAGGGTGTTCAGGAACAGTAGTTTGGGTAGGAAACTTGCGGATGAAAACTTTATTCAGCCAGGAAAGTACATTATTGGCGATGCTGCCTTCCAGCTGCAGCCATGGCTGATGACCCCCTTTCGCGAAAACCAACACTATCAAGGGCCCTACCCAGCGGACAATGAAAGGAAGAAAAGGCTTTTCAACAGAGTGCTGTCAGGCACCAGGGTGAAGGTCGAGCACACCTTTGGTATTCTGAAGGCCAGGTTCCAACGCACCTTTGTGACCTTTGTAGAGTCTAAGTCAGTAGATAATGTTGTGCAGATCGTCGTTACCAGCGTCATACCGCTGATCCCTCTCAGGAGCTGTCTAATGCCCGGTACCGTCGCCTTCAACGCAACAGTGGAGTCGTACATGCGCATCGTAAAACGCCAACTCCTCTAAGGAGGCAACAGTCTTCATGTGGTGGACTTGTCCGACGACTGCTAAAGGACACTGCCACGCGTGTGAAAGAAGATGCTATCCTAAGTCGCCCAGCCCCGAGAGGCAAAAAGCAGAAACCACCGCTGGTGAATCCAGGACAGTAAGAATTCTGGGCGAAGAAAAATCGTCACGCTCAGAAGCCCTCCTGATACGCACGTACGGCTCCTCTCAGCGCACTAGCTCACTGTGCCCCCTTGCAAGAAGGGAACAAGGGAGCAGGAGGAGGAGCCCGGCAGCAGCTCCGTCCGACTGCAGTAAGCTGACACAGCTCCCTCCGACAGGACCGAGGGAGCCGCTGGAGCCGCTGAAGTCCCTCCGACACGGCCCGACCACGGGCTGACGGTCGTCGTTAGAGAGGCAAAGGGTGACATCCCCGTTCAGCTGGACACGGAGCTGGAGTCTCGGCCACTAAACCATTACGCGTCTTTGGAACCTTGGATACACTTTAGGCCTCCGTGACCAAGAAAAACAGGAGCCTATGCAACCCTCCAGCTTGGCACAGAACGTAACAGATCTATTTTGTAAGCACAGTATCACATAGCGTAAGCGATGCCATTTGTCAGAAAGTCCCGAAAGGACTGAATCAACTTTATCTCGATTAGCTTCTATGAGCCAACGAGATAGACAAACTCTTATGGGCCAAGCTTGCCGCCATTTAAATCTCAGTGAGGTAACGTGGTCCGACCCAGGAGAAGACCACGCCTGACAACCGAGCGACACAAAACCCCAAACAACGTCCGCAGCGGCAACCGCGCTGGACGCGCCACTGGAGCCGGAGCTCCTTAAAAAGCTGCAGGAGTTGCACCGTCTTCCAATGTCCAGTCTCCCAGGCATCGGACTAGACATGGACGACGCGGTTGAGGTGGTGGATACTCCGACAGCATCTAACAACACCGGCGTCGGTGACCTAGCTAGGTACATTTATATGCGTGAACTGAGTCACGTCACTGGCGTCGACGGAGCCATCAATTTGCCTTCGTGAAGTGGTTGGAAGATCCACCGAAATGGAGCGTGGCGCTTCTCCAGCATGTAAAAAACAAAGGAGAGCCGAAAATCGACCAGGTGATGGAGGTGAACTGGGGTTCCAGCTACCGTTGCGCCTCTTTGAACATTGCCACCGACTTCGAGGCAGCTCTTATGGCGGCCGTTGAGGACTGCTGGCCCGGTGGGCGAATGTCTGGGTGTCACTTTCACTTCTGTCAGGCGCTGTATCGACACCGACAGGCATTGTATGTCCAGTTACGATGATTGAAATGATCCATTCAGCAAGCAGCATACTTTAGAAGAATGCTTACTTAACTTGCAGTAGGAGTAAGATAGAGGAAAGAAAGCTGAAAATGACGTTTTTCAAATGCGTACTTTGCAGCTCCGGCGTCGTGGCTTAGCAATAGCCTACAGGGCGTCAGACCTCTTCCGCAAGTGGTGCGGGATGCTGATGTCAGTTCCACTTCTGCCACAGGAACATGTCGATGAGGCGTTCCACCCGCTGTCAAATGACGTACCTCAGGATGGAAGGAAACATGGTGTTATTTTATAGATTGCCGATGTCAGCATGTAACTATTTAGTGTAACGAGACCCGTTATGTCCTACACCCATTTTCGATACTGACTACTTATAGATATGAAAAATACCGACTGACCTATGACATTTAGGCTTACTTATCTTACTTAGACCATGGCGCATTTCTCAAAGCTACCAAACTCCTGATTTAAGCACGTGTTGTGAATTCCTAGGTGGACGAAGACACGGTGGCCCTTATACGGGATTTACGGGGCACGTAAATCGGAATTATGGGATATGGGATATGGTCGAGGGATATGGTCATGGTTAAAGAGGCGGAGGGTTACTTTATCTCGATTAGCTTCAATGACCCGACGAGAAAGACAAACTCTCATGGGCCAAGCTTCCCGTCATCAAAATCATATTAATTGGACTTGGCAGCTAAACCTGTTGTAGCGAGCGAGTCGGCCACGGGCAGGATGGAGGGGGGGGGGGGGGCGCAGTAAGAGGCCACTTAATGAGTACTGTATCTCACTGTCGCGGGCGGAGCTGCTCGCCGTCCGTCAGCTCCAGCCCGGACAGCAAGCTGCGGCGGGAGCCTTAAATGCTATTAAAAAATGCTTAAAGGGACTATCCCACCTTCAAAAAAGTACCATTTAGGATTCGGAAATGTTACTCATGATATTGTGACGAATTCTGCAAGTTTTTACGCGTTTTCATTGTATACTTTTTGAGATATTGCGACTTTTATATTTCATCGTGACGTCATTTAGATCGGATCTGTGACGTAATGAAGGATTTACTTCATGTCAATGTGGGGGAAATTTGGCAGCAAATATAGGTATTTGCTCTCAAATATGACCCGGGTCATACATACAAGTGTCTCTGATTAGCTTATTCGTAAATCAAGTGAAACTTTTTTTTTGAGTGGTGGACGAGATCACCACCTACCAGCAAAGTCGCTACCTCAGCGCCATGGAGGAGGCCTGGCGTCTGCTGGCCTACCTAGTCCACGACCACGCACCGACGGTGGAGCAGCTGCCGGTGCATCTGGGCGGCGAGGACCAGCCGCTGCACTTCGCCGTGCAGTGCGGGGTGGACACAAAGCTAACCAGCTTCTTCATGCTATGTGCTGAAGATGATTTCGCAGCCACTCTGTTCTACCACCAGGTGCCCCGCTACTTCACCTGGCAGCAGCCGACGCGCAGCTGGCGGCGGCGGCGCCGAGGCGCACCTCACCAAGAGGCACCCGGCATTTTTGTCGCGCAAGCCATTGGGCGCGTCTTCAGTGTGAGCCCGCGCGCTGGAGAGTCTTTCTTTTTGCGCGTGCTGCTTCACCAGGTGCCTGGGCCACGGTCCTACGCGGATCTACGGACAGTGGACGGCCGCCATTGCGCCACCTTTCAGGAGGCCTGCTCGGCGCTAGGCCTGCTGGAAGACGGCCAACACTGGCACCGGGCCATGGCGGAGGCGGCCGTCATCACATTTCCGCGGCAGCTGCGGCGGCTGTTCGCCGCGGCGCTCTGGCTGGCCCAGGAGACGGCCGATGGCCATCGACGACTTGAAGTCGTACTTCATCAAGACGGCGGCGCTCTGGATGGCCCAGGAGACGGCCGATGGCCATCGAAAACTTAAAGTCGTACTTCATCAAGACGGCGGCGCTCTGGATGGCCCAGGAGACGCCCGATGGCCATCGAAGACTTAAAGTCGTACTTCATCAAGACGACGGCGCTCTGGATGGCCAAGGAGACGTTCGATGGCCATCGAAGACTTACAGTCGTACTTCATCAAGACGGCGGCGCTCTGGATGGCCCAGGAGACGGCCGATGGCGATCGAAGACTTAAAGTCGTACTTCATCAAGACGGCGGCGCTCTGGATGGCCCAGGAGACGGCCGATGGCCATCGAAGACTTAAAGTCGTACTTCATCAAGACGGCGGCGCTCTGGATGGCTCAGGAGACGCCCGATGGCCATCGAAGACTTAAAGTCGTACTTCATCAAGACGGCGGCGCTCTGGCTGGCCCAGGAGACGGCCGATGGCCATCGAAGACTTAAAGTCGTACTTCATCAAGACGGCGGCGCTCTGGCTGGCCCAGGAGACGCCCGATGGCCATCGAAGACTTAAAGTCGTACTTCATCAAGACGGCGGCGCTCTGGATGGCCCAGGAGACGGCCGATGGCCATCGAAGACTTTAAGTCGTACTTTATCAAGACGGCGGCGCTCTGGCTAGCCCAGGAGACGGCCGATGGCCATCGAAGGCTTAAAGTCGTAATTCATCAAGACGGCGGCGCTCTGGATGGCCCAGGAGACGGCCGATGGCCATCGAAGACTTAAAGTCGTACTTCATCAAGACGGCGGCGCTCTGGCTGGCCCAGGAGACGCCCGATGGCCATCGAAGACTTAAAGTCGTACTTCATCAAGACGGCGGCGCTCTGGATGGCTCAGGAGACGCCCGATGGCCATCGAAGACTTAAAGTCGTACTTCATCAAGACGGCGGTACTCTGGATGGCCCAGGAGACGGCCGATGGCCATCGAAGACTTTAAGTAGTACTTTATCAAGACGGCGGCGCTCTAAATGGCCCAGGAGACGCCCGATGGCCATCGACAACTTAAAGTCGTACTTTATCAAAACGGCGGCGCTCTGGATGGCCCAGGAAACGCCCAATGGCCATCGACAACTTAAAGTCGTACTTTATCAAGACGGCGGCGCTCTGGATGGCCCAGGAGACGCCCGATGGCCATCGAAGACTTAAACTCGTACTTCATCAAAACGGCGGCGCTCTGGATGGCCCAGGAGACAGCCGATGGCCATCGAAGACTTAAAGTCGTACTTCATCAAGACGGCGGCACTCTGGCTAGCCCAGGAGACGGCCGATGGCCATCGAAGACTTAAAGTCGTACTTCATCAAGACGGCGGCACTCTGGCTAGCCCAGGAGACGGCCGATGGCCATCGAAGACTTAAAGTCGTACTTCATCAAGACGGCGGCGCTCTTGATGGCCCAAGAGACGCCCGATGGCCATCGAAGACTTGAAGTCGTTCTTCATCAAGTCGGCGGCGCTCTGGCTGGCCCAATTGACGGCCGATGGTCATCGAAGACTTAAAGTCGTACTTCATCAAGACGGCGGCGCTCTGGATGGCCCAGGAGACGCCCGATGGCCATCGAAGACTTTAAGTCGTACTTTATCAAGACGGCGGCGCTCTGGATGGCCCAGGAGACGGCCGATGGCCATCGAAGACTTTAAGTCGTACTTTATAAAGACAGCCGCATTCAGGCTTCAGCGCAGCGAGCAACAGCGCCGCGGAAACTAGGACAGCAGGCTCCAGCGCCACAGGCTCCAGCGCAGCGAGCAACAGCGCCGCGGACACTCCGACAACAGCCTCCACCGCCGCTGACACTGGGACAACAGCCTCCAGCGCAGCGAGTTCCAGCGCCACAGGCTCCAGAGCAGCGAGCAACAGCGCCGCGGACACTGGGACAGTAGGCTCCAGCACCGCCAGCTCAAGCGCTGTTTCAGCGCGCGGACACTGGGACAGCAGGCTCCAGCACAGCGGACACTGGGACAGCAGGCTCCAGCACAGCGGACACTGGAACAGCAGGCTCCAGCGTCACGGACACTGGAACAGCAGGTTCCGGCGCCGCGAGTACCACCGCTACCGGTACTAGGGCCGTGGACCACAGCGTCCTTCCGAGTTGGCGCACAGCTTTCTCTGGAAAGCCTGGCGCCTTTGGAGAGCTGCGCAGTGCGCACGGTCGGATGATGTCACCAATGCCTACATGACGGATCTGGTGTTTTATTCTGGAGTCGCATTTGCTGTTTTCTGACTGTCAAAGATGCGCACAGTTGTTCGCGCAGCGTCTGTCCTTTCATCGCTGTAAAAGTTCCGCGACCCTGATGTGCTTTGTCGTGCTCAAAACAGACAAACTGGCGGGTCGTCAAATGACTGCCCGCCTGTCTGCCTTGCTAAAGGCGCTAGACCACTCGTACCCATCAGCTCTTGGGTGCGAGCAGTGAATGCAGGGGCTGAGTCCTGACTAGGTCACAGCAGCAGCTGACGGCAGCTGCTGTGAGAAGCAGTGGTCCCTGAACACACTGCTGGGGGGCGTTACGAGGCGCCTTATGCGCCGACACCAACATTTCCTGTCAACTTTAACTGGCACGAACAAGTCCAGAAAAGAGCACGTAAAATCCTGCCAGAATACGACAGAGACTACGCCCCTGCCTGCCAGCTCCTCAACCTCGAGACTCTGAATGAGCGTCGCGATGCTGCCCTCCTCGGAAAGAAGTAAGGTGTGGATTATCCCAAGTCGCCCGACTCCAAGACGCAAGCGGAGAGAACCACCGGCGTTGGGAGTCCAGGAAGAATTCTTGGCGAAGAGTAATCGTCACGCTCAGGCGCCCTCCTTGTACGCGCGCATAACGCCTCCCAGCTCACTGGCTCGCTGTGCCCCTTCGCAAGACGGGAAGCGCCACAGGCTTCAGCGCAGCGAGCAACAGCGCCGCGGACACTGGGACAGCAGGCTCCAGCGCCGCGTGCTCCAACGCCACAGGCTTCAGCGCAGCGAGCACCAACGCCGCGGACACTGGGACAGCAGGTTCCAGCACAGCGGACACTGGGACAGCAGGCTCCAGCGCCGCGTGCTCCAACGCCACAGGCTTCAGCGCAGCGAGCAGCAGCGCCGCGGACACTGGGACAGCAGCCTCCAGCGCCTCGGACACTGGAACAGCAGGCTCCAGCGCCACAGGCTCCAGCGCAGCGAGCTCCAGCGCCGCGGGCACTGGGACAGCAAGCTCTATCGTCACGAGCTCCAGCACCGAGGACAAATTCCGGGCTGATTCCAGCGCCCGGTCAAGCGGCCCACGGTAGGATGGACGAGTTTTGGGGGTCTGACCACGGGGCGGAGCCACATGGTCAAGCTTGAACGACTTGCTGGAGGTGGTCGCCGACTGGAGGCGGGACGCTGGAGAGGCCGGTCGGCGCCTGGGCAGCGCCATCGTCTGGATGACCGGGAATGATATTTACAGCAGACTGACTGGTCTCCCCAGCGCCTCTGACAAGACTCTGCTCCGGATGTCGGGTAACGCCACGGAAGTCACTGACGCTCTGCTCGGTATCGCGGAGGCGGTGATAGTTCTCGGACCTGTTGTGCGTCTAGACGGAGAGATCCTGCCCGTCCAATGGGAGGACACAGCGGCGTACGCGGCGGAGCGACACCTGAAGCACACACTGCCACGCGAGGTAGACTTCGTTCCGGTCGGCAGACAGCTGACGAAGAAGCTGTGGAAACGCGCCCACTGTGTCTCGGACTGCAAACAGTGGTACGAGCTCGACCAGATCCACATCAACCCGGAGGGCTTCAGGAAGATGGCGGCCGCCGAGGGCCTGCCGTCATGGATCCGGTTCCGCGATGGCGCGTAAGCTGGACAGTGGACCTGTCAAACGAGGACTCTATGTGAGCGCAGTAGATTAGTGATCTTGCGAAGTGCATTTTTGTTTCTTGTGGTGCAACAGGATTAGAAAATGTGGTTGTCGAACGCACATTTGGTGGGGAGAATGTGATATTATCATATTATGTAGCCATGGACATTGTGCATCTCTCTCCCCCCGCCCCTCCCCGCCGCAGCCCCGCTCGCTCGGCGGCGGCGGCGCGGTGCGGCCCAGCCGCTGGCCGCGTGCGCTGCGGGCTAGCCTAGGCGTCTGGGGCGCGGCGCTGCCTAGCTGAGTGCGTTCGCGTTCGCTGATTGGTTGTGTGCGTTGTGCCGAGCGGTGGGGAGGCGACGAGGGGTTGGCCGCGCGTTCCAGCGGCAGTCTTGCTTGGAGCTCGTTGGGAGCAGGTAACGCTGTGTTGAATATTTGCGGTTGAGTTCTGGTCGTGAGCTTTTAGCTCCTTCTAGCCTTTAGCCGTGTTTATTCAATACCAACTCTGTTGCGGTCAGAAAGGTTGTGGGCGTTCTGCCTCAGCCGGACTGGCGGATAGAGTTTTGCTAAATTAATTTATGTAAAGCAACAGATGAGTGAAACCCTTCTGAATACCTGACTCCCCACATTTAACTTACTACCGCGCAAGTGGCGCGCTACAATGATCCCGGTACAACCGGTTTAAAGGGTGGAATTTAGCGGGTAGAATCTGAGTCACTCTCAGCTTGAATTTAATATCGATTGTGAGTTCGTTCCTAAAGCATCGTTAGGCGTCACTGCTTCTCGGCATTTGTCCGGTCGCAGTCAGATCTGCGGTGAGATTGGAGATTTAGGTTGTTGGTTGGAAGCTGTTATCGGTTCGTTTGTTGTTTCAACCGTTGGTCATTGCACAGTGAAGTTGCAATAAACTGTTGATTTGATTTATCACATTCTTTACTTCCGCGTGAACCAGCCGGAAGCGACTGATTTTAACAGTGGGGAAATCGGCTTTAATCCGGACCGCCTTGTAAAAAAATATTATTCTTCAGTAGCAAAGGTCATATGTTCGTATTTTAACTTTTGCTTTTTCTCCGAAGTTTTTGCGTGATTTCACCCCTGCAATAGTGCAGTTCCTTTCTGAATGTCACATTAATTCAGAATCTCTCAGTACAGAGTAATTCGTCGTTTTTTTTTTAATTCATTTCTTTATTTAATTCATTCATCTATTTATAGAAGTGGCTGCGATTATTCTCTTTTTTCAGGTCGCCGTGACCGCCAGAGAAAGACTGGCAGTGGCGTACAAGAACCGCTCGACGAGTTGGACGAGCTCGTCCTTAGCATGGACGATGGCTGTAAGGTTTTAAGTATGCGCATTATAACAGACAGTGCTCACTGCTCGCTACCGTATGTTTCCGCCATTATTGTGTTCCTTGAGCACATAAGTGTCTCACCCCCGCAGTTGGTTGGGGCGGTAAACGCTCGCCAGCCGAAACTAGGAGTTCTCCTAGTACCTGTATTATTGTTTACATCTGTCGCTGATTGCAACTCTCGTTTTGGTCAACTGCACTGACTGAATTTTTTCTTGTTCATTTCAGCATACGATTATATCGTCCCGGGAGCTCAAAACTCCCTGGACGCCAACCAGAATTCGGCGGAGGAGTTGTGGGCGGCCGCGGCTGTGGTCCCGTCTGTCGCCACCAGCTCTACCTCGGCTGCCGCCATCGCTTCCACGCCTGTCGCAACCTCTGCCCCGCCTGCCGCCGGCGATTCCCCGCCTGCCGCCGGCGCCTCCCGGCCTGCTGCCGGCGCTTCCGCGCCTACCGCCTGGCCTTCCCGGCCTGCCGCCGGCGCTTCCCGGCCTGCTGCCGGCGCTTCCGCGCCTACCGCCTGGCCTTCCCCGCCTGCTGCCGGCGCTTCCCCGCCTGCCGCCGGCGCCTCCCGGCCTGCTGCCGGCGCTTCCGCGCCTACCGCCTGGCCTTCCCCGCCTGCCGCCGGCGCCTCCCGGCCTGCCGCTTCCGCGCCTACCGCCGGCGCCTCCCGGCCTGCCGCCGGCGCTTCCCCGCCTGCCGCCTGGCCTTCCCCGCCTGCCGCCGGCGCCTCCCGGCCTGCTGCCGGCGCTTCCCGGCCTGCTGCCGGCGCTTCCCCGCCTGCCGCCTGGCCTTCCCCGCCTGCCACCCGCGCCTCCCGGCCTGCTGCCGGCGCTTCCGCGCCTACCGCCTGGCCTTCCCGGCCTGCCGCCGGCGCTTCCCCGCCTGCCGCCTGGCCTTCCCCGCCTGCCGCCGGCGCCTCCCGGCCTGCTGCCGGCGCTTCCGCGCCTACCGCCTGGTGTAACTCGGTGTGTCCCTTCGCAAGACGGGAAGCGCCACAGGCTTCAGCGCAGCGAGCACCAGCGCCGCGGACACTGGGACAGCAGGCTCCAGCGCCGCGGGCACTGGGACAGCAAGATCTATCGTCACGAGCTCCAGCACCGAGGACAAATTCCGGGCTAATTCCGGCTCCCGGCCAATCGGCCCACAGTAGGACGGACGAGTTCTGGGGGTTCTGTGGGGAAATCGGCTTTAATCCGGACCACACTAACTGCAGATGTAATGTCACGACAACCATGCGTGTGTTTGCGAACGGCCCCAAGCCCCAGTACCGTTGCGTGCGGTGCCGCAAGCAGGTGTTGCAGCTGCACGGTGTGAGGCCGGTTGTCCCGTTTTTTTTTTTTAAGTTTCATAGAAATCGTATTTCAGCATTATCGGACCTCACGGCAAGAAACACTCAGATATATCACAAAAACAACACTGCACAACCACAGCCGACAGTCCCAGACGGCGGAATACGAAAAACGCGCAGTCGTTGAGCCAGGCAGCCCGGCAGGAGACACTGATCTTATGGCTTCGACGCTTTGCAGACGATGCAGTCGACCACTTGCTGTACCGAGAGTACGGAGCTGTGTTCCCAGTCATCCCCAGAGCCTGGCCGCACCTTCCAGATGGCACACTCTACGTCGAGAATGAGGCGGTTGTCAAGTTCAAAGAGCTGACCTCGGCGGTCTGCCAACTTTTGATCTGGGGGGCATATTTTACCATTTCGCCCAATTTTACACAAGGCCATGCATCAGTATCACTGGGTACCTCATCTGCGTAAAGGTACTACACATAACACCAATCCCCCAAAGAAGTAGCCGCGGATGGCGCAGTATGTATAGTAGGGTTGTTAAAAAACGATTTTTTTTTGGAAAAGTATACGGGCTCATGGCTCATGTGGTGCGATTCTCGTTTCTGAGTTCAACGATACCCAATTTAACGAAGACAAATGACCTTTAGGGGTTCCTCAAAAGCCTTGCAGGGAAACTTGCAGCGCTCGGCCGCAGGCCAGAGTCAATAAAGGCAATAATTACAAGACCAGCGTCGGTAAGCGCCGAACGATCTGGCTAGTTTGTAGGGAGGTAGGTTAGTGTTTAGGCAGGAAGGCGAGAGCATACGACTCTCCGGACCCCGAGACGCATGATGATCCCCAGTTCATGGAATATGATTAGCCGGTTGGCTCCGTTTCTGAGTATGTACGTGGACGGCAGCGCAAACAAGGTATGGGTACTTCTCGTCATCTGGGCCACCTCGAGCTGATTAGCTGGTTCATTTCACAGCCGGCCTCGCCCTGGCCCTGAGGCGGTTCTTCGCGCTTCGTGGCACACCTGTGCTGATCCACAGCGATAACGCGAGGACCTTTCGCGCGCTGCTGGGTCAGCTCCCAAGGTGCGTCACCTGGCGGTTCATCCCTGAATCGGCCCCATGGTGGGGAGGCTTTTGGAAGCACATGGTGGGTGTGACGAAGGCGGCTCTGCGTGCATCGTTGCACCTCTGTAATTTCTCCTTTGAACAGCTGTCTGTCGTTCTTTATGAGTTGGCGTTTTTTATCAATCTGCGCCCCCTCACCCAGGGTGATGGGGAGGACCTGCTCACGCCTGCCACCCTACTGTTAGGTGTGACCACAATCGGTGGTGTTGTGTGCCCGACTCTGACTGAGTCTCCACTCAGGCACCTCCTGGATGCACCTTGGGATGGTGCGTCGAGAAGAACAGACACTCAGAGCCCTTCTGAGCGCACAGCCACGGCCCGCCACGGAACACGAGTACCGCTTTCACCTGTCGGAGACCGGCGAGGTGGCGGTCCTGATGCCCCGGGAGCCGCAAGGCGTTCACGACATCGTTCTGCAACACCGACACGTTCGGGTGGATCGCATTATGAACCCTGCTGACAGCATTCACAATTTGCACTTTAGTCATCACGGAGACGTGGGGGCTGGAAGCAGAAAAACAGGAGTATTTCGGAAGCCAACAAGATAATGATGATCCTTCTCCTTCAGATGACGACAACTACGGAAAAGGGTGCAGAGCCAAGAAATAGAGGAACCTGGATGATTGAGCTCTACCTACACAAACAAAAGTAGGCATATTGATAACCTATTCTTACAGCAAGATTGATGGCACGAACAGCATTGCTAGCATAGCATAACAAGCCTTTTGGCAGCATAACACGCATAAAACATGTGGCGTAACGAATTAAAATTATTTCCGTTACGGCGACCAGCGGCTGCGGCTATTTTGTGGCGTCACCCGTCCTTATGTTCACGGTACGAAGATCGTGCTATCATGTGGAGGGAGCTCCGTTTCCGATCTGCTGTGACCACTTAGAGCATTTTTACAAATGTTAAAGAAACAAACCAAATTGACAGCGCTTCACTACTTCTCATGTGGCGCCCATTGATCTCCAACGGTTTGAGAAGACCTACTCACAATGGGCAAACATGGAGCTCGAGCAGCAAGCGATGATGGTACAGACTTCACGTCATGCTATTTGCGAAGCATGTGGGCAAGAGCTGTCCGGTGTTCGTGTTGACGGCAACTTCAAGCTGTCCCGCTATCCGTCATATGACGACGACGAAAGGTGGGTGTCTGCTTGTCCGTGTATATGTGCGTGTCAGAAATAGATAGATACGAGGAGGGTGGGAGGCGTGGGGATAGTAAATCCTGAGGCCTGCGCGCTAAGGCCAGGCTGGGAGCAGGGTTGTATACGACTCAATCAATAGCAATCAATTCAATCACGACAAATTTGGGAAACCAATCAAATCAATCAAGTCAGAGCAGTTTTCGGGAATTGATTCAATCGACTCAAACGCGACAATGAAAGGAATCAATCAACTCAATCAAACGACTCAAACCAAGAATTGGGAGCCAATATCGCTCTGCCAAAGTGCGCCGCGTGGTCAAAGGAGACTCGTCACTGGCTGGTGTCTGTGGGGCTCGGCCACGGGACCGTTCCTCCCGTGGAGTTTTGTGCTTAGTTCTCTGAGAGGGTGAGACACCGCTCAGGAGCCAGAGCCATCATAGGTAAAGGAAGAGGTGGCACCTGAGACAGCTGACCCAGGAGTCTGATTCTAGTGACGACTTTACCAGTGTGGTGGGTGCATCAGCAGCAGCCGGCAAACCGACCAACAAGATGAACGCTGAGGCTGTGGAGAAGCTGATAGCGTTGTTCCGGACGACGGTCATGAGTCTCAGTAATGGCGAGACAGAATTATGTGCCAGACGCATGATGCAAAGGATCGCAAGTCTGAAGACGAGCTCTGCTGACCGACACACTGCTTCGAAAATAGCATGGAATCACCGTGACATTATTGAGGCATCCGAGCTCACGACAAAGGTGATCGTTGCCGTAACAGACAGCGCGGCCAACATGACCAAAGCCTTCCGCGTGGTACTGAGCAGCGACGGAGGTGACGACAGTCACGGGACTGAGGCCGACGAGGGCGACGAGGTAAGTCACCAAAGCACCCCTTTAACTCATCATACGAGACTCATAAGAAAGTCCATCACAAAGAAATACCAGAAGTGTAGGTAAGTAGTTTAACTGTGGTGCGCCTGCGTTATTCGTTGCCTCGTCTCGATGATGCAATAACCACGTGTGCCGCCGGCCGGCACGGGAGTCCCCGGGCCGGCGCAGACCGATTCACGCGCCGACTTGTTGTGACGTTGCTACCCCCCCCCCCCCCCCCCCCCCCGGTGCTGGGGGCGGCCCAGGGCGCGCCAGTGAACTTTGTACCCTTTCACGAGGCGACCGCGTGTCTGCAGCCTGCAATGCGGCAGTCAGCTGACCAATCCGCGCTCGATCCGCCGCCGCGTGGTCTCCGAGTGTTTCTGCGCATGTCTGGGGCCCGGCCCGCTGCGCGGGCTCCCCCGGCCATTCTAGGCCGAGCTCTTGACCCGAGCAGACGCGTCACGTCTGGCTCCATTAGGCCCGTTCTGTCCGGGATCTAGAACTTGTTAGATTAGGCAGGGCATATTTGGCAAACTTGGATTCCATTCTCGTCTTTTAGTCACTCCACTGCATGATTCGTTGTTTCGGTTTTTGACTTCGTTTTTGGAACTTCAAAATATAACAACCCGCTCTTAAATTAATTCTTTTACTTGGGGCCGTTTGGATCGAACTGATTGAATTTTTGAAACACGCACCAGGTTGATATTCTCCATTTCTGATTAACGTAAAATCCAGTCACTGATATGTGGTGAACAGCCCCACAGCACCACATAACTACTAAGCATCATTGCTAGTGCTGACGTTCATCGTTCTTCATGTCTGATTAGAGCTGGGCCTCCCGCTCTAATCACAGATTATTTTAAGATTTAATTAGGCGGTGATTTGTTAGAGGGAAATTTTGTTTATTAATTGTGTTACCGCCGCTGCACGCCGCCGCCACGTGCCGTCTACGACGGGGCGGCGCCCCTCCGCGTCGGGTTGCACGGCGCGGGGGCCGGCCCGGCCGCCGCTCCGGCCCAGCATTCGCTGGCCGGTCAGAGCCGAAGGCGGGTGCGTTTTCGCCCGGTGCCTTTTTCTTCCTCCGAGGGCTTTAGGAGCACACCTTCCGGTAAGCTTTACTATATTTCGAACATTTACAGATTGTCGGTATTTTAGAATGTTAGTTTCGATATTAATTTCCAGAAGTCATTCCGTTTTCGTATTGCGCCGTTCGATTGCTCTATTTTTGCCTTGTATGCTTCATTTGCAATGGCATAGGCTTATGCTCAGTGTTTTCGTTTGTCTTGTAGAATGTCGTCGCGTTTTAATGTCTCTGTTTTTGTGTGAAACGTTCCTCTTTTGTGTGTTTATAGAATGTTCTGTCTTGTGTCTTTAGAAATCGCCAATAAACATCTGAACTGATGGCGCGTATAACGGAGGCGAACGATCCAAGTCCGAGGAGGTAACAGTTTCGGAAGCTTCTTCTTCATGGTGGCGTCGGACGGCCCGGAGCTATCTGCCGCCGGAGAATCGTCTGCCGCCGAGTCTGCTGCTGCGGCGCGCTGGCCAGCGCGGCTCGGCATCATGTTGCACCAGACCGCGCCGGAGGAGTCAGCGTCTCAGGTCGCAGCGGTTTGCAGAGTTCGCAGTCTGCAATCGTGAGTCAGCCCACTGCCGGCTTAAAAGTGACTTTATGAGTCAGTATTCAGAGCGACTTAGTGAGTCATTCAAAGTGATTCAATGGTTCAGTTGCAGAGCCGTTGTGTTTGCCATTGTCTTGCTGCTGCAGCATTGGAGCTCTGAAATTGTATTGAAATTGTATTGATCGTCGCGGTTGTGCATTGTGGCAATGTAAATGTCGCATAGCTGACTCATTCGTGTCAAGTGTTACATGTATGAGATTCGTTCATTAGGACAGGCATTAGTTATGTGCTAGTTGTTAAGGCCTAGTTGTTCGTGCTAGTTGTTTCGTACCGCGCTGAGTGTGAGATCGAGGTCGACCAGACAGGATGACCTTCTTGTTTTGCCACGTGTCAAAACCGAGTCTGGCAAGCGAAGGTTTGCCTATCGAGCCGCCAGCGCGTTCAATGCCATGCCGCGCGACATTAGGGAGACCCGCATATCGGCGTTCAGAGGGACCGTCAAGAAATACTTGTGCACGGCGCGGCGGGGAACGCACATATATGTACGCACAGGAGCTTTTATTGTGATCTTAGCACTTCCACTTTTGTTTTACATGTTTTAAATGTCTTTTACCCATATCGTGTCTTTTACCGGTTAAGTGTCCTCTGCCCATATTGTTGACGCGAGCACATGAAAAACCAGTGATTGTCTGGATGAGCTTTAAATATATTCTGATTCTGATTCTGACCCCACGACCTTCAAGTGTCCGTGGACAACCACGGAGACCTTTTTTGAGCCCTGCGTCACCCACACAAACCAAAAACTGGAAGAGCAGAGAAGGAAGTTCATGACGAGTCGAGCACCAAACAGAGACACTGGACAAAAAAAAAAATGAACACCTCTTCATGCCGATCGACCGCACCGAACTCCTGGCGTTTTTCGCACTAAACGTCCTGAGAGACACTTTCCTCTGGAGTCGGCGTCCACACTGTTCACCGGCTCATTCGTTCCAGCTCAGTTTCGAGCGACCATGAGTTTGCCGAGGTACGTGAAACTTCTATCAAGAGTGCGGTTCGACGACAGCGGCACCAGAGCCGACCGGCGCCCTGGGGACAAATTCTGTCTAATGAGAGAGGTGTTTATGAAGTTTGACAGCAACCTTCGGAAACACTACAAGCCATCAGACTGCATTGTAAAACCCGATTTATTGTATCATTTTGTTGCGATAAACCGGAATTTCAAAACATTTCAGGTTATTACATCATCTTATGATGCAATAAATTGAAATGTCAGGATTTAACGTGAAAGGTCGGGAAAAAAATTTACAGCGACATCTGAGAACGTTGTAATAAATCGGGTTTATTACCTCACGCGACTTGCACAGATTTTGAACAAAGTGGAAAGACGTCGCTGTTCTGATATGAAGAGCTACCATATTTGAAAATCACGATTTGAATATCCTGTTTATTTGAACATTTGCGCAGGGCATTTCCCTATATGGCCTCTTTCAGCTTAGGCCAAAGTGGCGCACAACCTGTTATGCAATGCAGCATGCATCTGCCATTTTGTATTTATATACACTGTGCCATTTTGCACCCATTTTGAAGTGAAGTTACTTCGATTACTTCGGAGGGTGTGGACGTGGAGTTGGTGTCAGTGTGGAGGTTATGTTGATGTTGCAGGTAAGTTTTAGGGTTTTCATTGTTGAATGTTGATTCAATCGCAATTCAACTTCGGAAAATATTAATAAATTTATGCAATATCCCCATGCAGACAGCCATCCTTTGCAAATTTACCCACCAAACTAAGCAACCAGATGCAATCAAATACCTACTGATTAAATGCTCCATAGAAACCAACTGAATTTAATATTTTAATTCAAACTAAGTAGGTATGCTAGTTAACAATTGAATGACTTTACCTTTGATGGTATTGGGCTGGGTCCAATGTTTTACATGATAATAATATCTGCATGATATGGGTACCTATTGGGTATTGATGTTTCGGGGCTTCGTAGGGGTAGTAGTAGAGCAGGCGTCACACTTCTTTTCGCAACCAAGGAGAGGCGCTGTAGGTACTAGGTTAGGTTGTAGATTTTAGGTGGTTTAGGTGGTAGATTCTAGGTTGTAGGTTGTAGGTAAGGTTAGGTTCAGTTTGGTTTGGTTTGGTTCGATAAGAAAGCAACTTTGGGTAGAGCGCCTTTCCTTGGTTGCAAAAAGAAGTGTGACGCCTGCTTTACGACTACCTTCGTAGATAACCTGCATGGTTAAAAAACTTAAACAATTTTGTTTTTACTGCCTGTAATCATTTTATTATTTACATTAAGTTGTATGGATAGGTTCTGAAATCATGCTTACAAAATGTCATTTGTATTTTCTTACCCCATCAAAGAAGATAAATGAAAATCTAGCAATGGCTCGGAATGCTCGGAATTGCCTTTAAGAAATCCACTTAGCTCTTGGACACTGCTGTTATTGCTATTTTGACATGTTTGGCCAATTTCTTAGTTGTGACTTATGCTACTGCACAAATTAATTGCTTACATTTTCTCCTTTACTAAATTAGCACATGGTCACTCCCTATATGCTTATAAATTTGGCATTGGTAGGGCAGACATAGCACGAGCTACCATATGTGATGCTGTAGATTGTAGGTTTTAGGTTGTAGGTTGTGGTTGTAGATTGGGTAATTTCTTCCAGTGATTGAAAGACTTTACTTTCGGCGAATTAAACTTTGTGATTGTTGTGGGCTGTGGCTGGGTAATGCTTGTTTTTGTTACATTACATTTATTTCTAACTCAGTGGACACTTAACTTTTGACTGGCATGCTATCGTTATGGGGTTTACCCATTGATTTCAGTTTCCCTGAAAAGTGAGTACAAAATTATATTTTTTTCTATGATGAGTACTGAGTACAAAAATCTTTGGTGTCTGGAGACACCAATCAGCGGCAACTTTTGCAACACTGGAACATAGGGTACACCAATGGTGGGCAGGTGGGTAAGTGCCCACCCACTTTTCGAGTGGGGGCCAACCATGTGTTTTGGCCCACCCACTTTTTACTCTAGGCCCTCGTCTCGATTTGAGAGGACGTCGTCACCTCCCATAATAAACAAACTTGGTAAAAATAAGTTCCACGAATCCCCACGCACGGACTCCAAGGTGCCGTGATGGATCCAAGGAGGCCCTCTATTCATACTTGACAGTCGAAGCGCCTGAGACTGATGGCCTGAGAGGCCCTAGTGGATCTGAGGAGGCCCCAATATCCACACTGGTCTGGGGAGGCCACTGACACCGGCGGTCTGGGAGGCCCCTTTATCCACACTAGTCGGAGGTCTGAGACTGGTGGTCTGGGAGGCCCCTCCCCTCCATCCACACTAGTCAGAATAGGCCCCTGACACTGGCGGTCTAGCCGAGGCCCCCTACCCTCACTAGTCAGAGGAGGCCCCTCTATCCTCAATAGTCAGAAGAGGCCCCTGAGACTGATGGTCTGGGAGGCCTATCCATCTACACTGTAGTCAGAGGAGGCCTCTGAGACTGATGACCTGAGAGGCCCTTATAATCACACCAGGCAGAAGAGGCCCATGAGACTGATGGACTGAGAGGCCCTTCTATTCATACTGGCCACAGGAGACCCCCCAAAACTTTCTGTCTGGGACTGGGAGGTCCCTCAATCCGGCACCAGTCTGAAGAGTCCCCTGAGACTGATGGCCTGGGAAGCCCTTATATTCACACTAGGCAGAGGAGGCCCCTGAGACTGATGGTATGAGAGGCCCTCATATCCACACCAGTCAGAAGAGGCCCCCGAGGCTGATGGCTGTGAGGCCCTTCTGTTCATATAACTGGCCACTGGAGGCCCCTGAAACCGGTGGTCTGGGAGGGCCCTCTATCCAAACTAGTCAGAAGAGGCCCCTGGGACCGATGGTCTGAGAGGCTCTTATATTCATACTGGCCACAAGAGGCCCCTAAGACTGATAGTCAGAGAGGTTCACACCTAATGAATCTGAGGGGGCCTTCTATCCACATTTACACTTTTCTAGGGAGGCCCCCGAGACTGATGGTCTGAGAGGCCCTTTTATTTATACTGTCCACAGGAGCCCCCTGAGATTAATGGTCTGAGAGGCTCTTCTATTTATACTAACCAGAAGAGGCCCTAGGATTGATGGTCTAACAGGCCCTTCTATTTATACTAGCCAGAGGAGGCCCATGAGACTGATTTTCTGAGAGGCCCTTCTATTCAAACTAGGCAGATGAGGCCCCTGAGAATGATAGTCCGAAGAGCCAGGTGGCGGCAACTTGCCGTGGCCATATTTCGGCTCGGTAGAGCCCCACAGAGCACATGAGAGCACCTCAAGGGGTCCTAAGTAGACACGCTTATTCCCATAAGGGTGCCACGCCGGCTTCTGAAGGCTCCTTGTAGGCATCTAAGGGCCCTTTCCGGCCTCTAACGGCTCCACCCGCCTGTGATGGCTCCACACCAGTGTTTATGAGCGCCACACAGCGGCGCCTTTGAGGGTCATACTAGTGTCTCTTAGGGCCCTATATCGGTGGCTCTGGGGGCCCCACACCGGCGCCTCTGTGGGCCACCACACCTGTGCATCTCAAGGCTCTATAAGTACATATGAAGGACCCACACCGACACCTCTGAGGGCCCCACACCAGTATCTCGGAGCTCTGAAGGCCCTACACCGGTGACTCTGAGGACTCACCGGCTCCTGAGAGCACCATGTTGAATGTTGATGTCTAACGGCTCCACAAGGCCACTGAAGGCACCACACAAGCCAAGCTCTCACTGAGCTCTAATGTCCATGTACCGGCCTCTGAGGGATTTAAGCCAGCGCATTCATAGCTCCACACCAGCAATTGTAAGGGCTTCACACTGAAGTATCTGAGGGTTCCACACCGGTGTCTCTAAGGGCCACATACCGGCATCTCTGAGGGCCCCATACCGGCGTCTCCGAGGGTCCACATCTGGCGGGCACCCATCATCGACTGAAGGTCCCGACTCCGAGAGCCCCATCTGCGTCTGGGAGTAACATGCCGTCTTAAGAACCACAGCGGCTCCTCTGTCGAAAGATGGGCGTCTGCATGCCAAAGGGGAGCGGTTCTGAGACAGTAGGGCACCTACGTGCAATAGAAGGGCGCCTATGAAGCCCTTAGGTGTGCCTTAATGCGAAAGAGGGGTGCCTCTGAGGCCTACATATATGGGCGTCCACATGCAATAGAGGTCTGCACTGCAATGGATCGATGCCATGAGGGTGCATTCATAAGAAACAGGGGCGCCGGCATGGCAAAGAGAGGCGCCTTCAAGTGTCCATAAAAGAGAGACGCCTATGATAAGCGCACATTGTATGCGACAACGGGGCGACTGTGGGACATATAGGGATGTCTCTGATGACTATACATAGGGCGCTTATATGCCAAAGAGGGCGCCTATAAAGCTAATGGGGGCACCTGGGAAACGAGGAAGACATTTGTGTAAGGGTTTTCAGGGGTCATGCACCGTTTGCGGCATATAGATTCTAAAAAAAAATCGGAGGGAGAATAAGTTTTAAAAATGGTGCGGACTTCCCGCACTGTTCGCTGAAGCGGTTACGCCCCTGGGTACATCTGCTCGATCTCAGAAGCTAGATTTGGAGGTCATACTTGAAAGCAGCCGGCAGGACGAGGCAAAAGTTGGAGGCCCCTGAAAATAGGAGGCCCCCTGGAAAAGGAGGCCCCTTGACAGGGTGGCCCACCCACTTTTCATGACGTTCCTACGCCCGTGTTCCCATCAAAAGGTTCGGACTAAATTTATTTTTAAAAAATCAAATCAACATGACAAATAGTTGTTGGATTAACTATGCACGATGTACGTCAGACACGTACCCAGGATTTCGCCCACGAGGGGATCACCTGCTCTTGAAGGGGCCCGCGAGTCACCCGGGGGCCCGGGGTCAGCCCAGGCAGGGACGTATCCAGGACCTTTCGATGGGAGGGGGGCACGGTGGGTCCGGTCCCACTGGCAGACAGGCCTCTTTAAAACGGTCTGCCCTGAGAAAATGTTAAAAATTGGCACGTAAAAATACCATTTATGCCCAAGGAGTGTGCCTAATGTGCATGGTATTTTACGAGCAAACGAAGCAAGCGAGCTCCTCAGTCACCGGTGTGAAAGGCCGTCAGATGCGCTGGTGTTGAGTCCTCACAGCCGCCGTTGCGGGCCGCGGGGCCTTAGGGCTTAGAGACACTGGTGGGGCCATCATTGGCATGTGCGTGGCCCTGCACAGTGGCCTGAAAGTGGAAAGTGGCCTTTCATAGTTCATAGACTAAGACTGGCAAGGACACTCAGAGGCTGGTAAGAGGCCATCACTGGTACTGGCCCAGTCACTGGTACGTGGCCCTCAGAGACGCTGGTTTGGGGACTCTCAGAGCCGCCGATGTAGGCCCTTAACCCACGTTCGTGTAGGGGAGGGGTCGAACGGCCCCCTCGGTTTTTCGCGAATAACTCGCGTAAAAAGCGGCCGATCGCGACGAAACTTTCAGTACCCTCGGGTTATTCAATTTTACACCTACCCTAAAAATTTCATGACCCTGACCTAAATGACCTTTGACCTGTGACCTACTTTCGAGCCCATGTTTGGCCGGAATCGCGGTTCGGCGTATGTCGGCTCGCATTAGCCGCGCGTTTCCAGTCTTTTCGTGGTTTCAGGCGTTCAAACATGTGATATGATGTTGCCCCCATGCATTAGGGTGGGTGTCAAGGTCACCTGAAGGTCTGGTCAGGTCATTGACCTTTGATGACCTCGGTTCACTTTTTCGAGTTTTACATGTTTCTAGGCTAGTTTTTGGAGCTGAATTCGAATTTAGCAACCATATGAACATTAAAGGAAGGGTGCCACCTTTTGGACACAACGCAGTTTTTACAAGATTAGCCTCACATGAACCTAAAAACCGGCTTCACTTACCTATGCTCGAGACGGTCAGCATTGAATCCGCACGTGAAGTTATCATTTGCGAGTTTTGCTGCCAGCATTCGGGCAGGCAAAAATCTTCAGCACTATTTCCTCGTCGTGTTAAGGGTATTTTATAAAACATGAAATCAGCAAAGGTATGTATAAAAGTTATACTTTTGAAGCATGTTTTATCATTTTGAAAGGGTATATTTTTTCTTTATGGTATACACTTAAGTTTTAAAATTTTAATTGGGAAGTTTTTCTAGTAAGTTGCATGAAGGGTGAAGGGTTCCATAGATCTCTTAAACATTGTAAAGGAAAAACCTTTACTCGACTTATTTGATGTATTTATTTGATGTATTTATTTATTATTATTATTATTATTTGATGTATTTATTTGATGTATTTTATTGATGTATTTATTTGATTTGATTTTTGTCTCAGTTGCGCCATCAATGCAAATGGCAGAATGATATGTTGCCATGACAACAGGATATGCCAGCCGTCCTAGCTGCCACATCAAACGACCTTGAGTTGTAGTGGTGATATAAACAACGATCTTTTTTTTTGGCCAATGTATTAAATGCAATGTTTCGGTTTTTTGTATATTGTGGACGCGCTAACCACGTCTAAAAATTCAAATAAGTAAATAGATTCATAGAACAAAAATTTCGGAAGGTGGCACCCTTCCTTTAACGAAGTAGTTTTGGTGCCTTCGTAACATGTTACGAAGCTGTCAGAGGCGGTTGACACCTACTGCGAAGACCCGGCAGGACCCCTACTGGTTGACCTGACCTGACCTGACCCGGCCCAGTTAAAATGCATGAGGACATCATCTGTGATCAAAATTAACATGATATTCGTGATCAACACCCCGAAAGCCCCCATATCAGCCACACTGCCACACTACGACGTTCTAACAGGTCCCGATTTTCCCGACTTCTGGGTCTTTGACCTGACCTGGAAGGTCAACCAATGAACTAGGACCTTAATATTGGGTGTCATCGGTTTCCTCTCGTCACGGGCAACACGCTCGTTTTTTTTCTGCGAAACTAGCTCAATCATAGGCGAAACGGCAAGGGGGGGGGCAACGGGCCCCGCCCCCTTACCTATACGTTCGCGGCTGGAAAAACACCAATACGGGCGAGGGTTAATGTTACTACAATACGGCGAGGGTTACGGGCGATGCGCTGATGTGGGTCCCTTGGAGATGGCGTGAGGGGCCTCGCAGGTGCCGATGTGGTGGCTTTTAGAAACACTGGTGTGGGCCGTGGGGCTATCACAGACGGGTGTGGAGCCATTGCAGCTGATCCCTCATTGGCCGTTACTAGGGCCCTCAGAAGCCGGCAAGGTCTCTCAGAAACCGGCGCATTGGTCCTTTATGGAGATAAGTGTGGCTACATAGGAGCCCATCTGACTCATTGAGTGGTCTCCAGGCCTTGACACAATTCTATTCGACCGACCTCCTCGTACAGGAGATTCTTCTCCGTCTGACAGCCCTCGACCGAGAGGGAACATCAATCACTTTTTGCTGGATCCCTAGTCATGTTGGTGTTGCTGGCAATGAGCGGGCGGACGGATGTAAAAGTTTCAATGATACAAGCGGCAATATTTAGTGTATGCACCTCTCACACCTTGACTGCCAATAACACTTGTTTTCAGGTTGGCGTCAGTCTCCACTATCCAATCACAGATGGATACCAAACGAGGTGAGTTACAGTCACTGTCGAAGTATTCCTTGGTTTGCAGAATATTGGAATCCATAATCTAGGGAAAGTGGTAGAATCTTTGGATGAAAACAGTGTGATAGGCAATATCCAGCATGAGTTAAATAAAGGCTGTTTATGTTTAACCTAGACTTTTTTGAAGCTGCGACAGATACAAACACTTTTGGCAAAGAAAGCAGTTTGATGTAGGTAGCATACCTTGACCTCAATAATGCGTTTGATAAAGTACCACACATAAGGATAGTATTGCAATTGAAGCTGCAAGGCATGAAGGGAATATACTAGACCCGGTTGACAGGACGCCAGCAGCGTATAGTGCTAAATGGTGAAGGGCAAGGTGGGAAAAATGTTCTGATTGGGGTTCCTCAGAGCTGTATTAGGTCTCATGTTCAAAATTTATGTAAATACAATCGACGAAGGCATAGCTTAGTAGAGTGCTCAAATTTGCAGATGCTATTAACCTGCGCCGTGCTGGTGGTCTGAGTTTTTAATGTCATGCTGGGGGCTCAGCGGTCAAGGTGGGCGCATGACCGCCACTGAGGGACCCTCAGAGGTCATTGTAGGACCCTCAAAGACCGGTATGGGAGCTGTGCGAATAGCTGGCGTGTGTTTCTTGAGCCTCGTGATAATCGAATAAGGGCCAGGGCCCCATACCCCCATGGGGGCTCATCGGTTAGTTTGGGGGGGGCAATAAATGCTATGATGCCCATGATTTGCCTTGGGGGGGGGGGGCAGTGGCGCGGGAGCCGGGGGGGGGGGGCTAGGGGGTGCTGAGCCCCTCCAACTTTTCGGCTGGGAAGGGGGCTCGTAAGGTATTTGAGCCCCTCCAACTGGAGGATCGAAATCGGAAATATACCAACATAATTTCATAGATTCATACATAGGCGCGGGAACCGGGGGCAGTGGGGCAGCTAGCCCCCACAACTCTGGGGCCGTGGGGGCGGTGCCCCACAACTTTTCATAAGGTCAGGAACCGTTGGGGCAGCTTGTCCTCCCCAAATTAGGGGTTGTGGGTCCAAAGGAAGAAAGCATTTAAGTGAAAAATCCAATCACATTAAACGCATGACATTATCTTATAGTTAACTCCGTAACGTTGTCAGCATCGTGTGCTTCATTCACTCAGTGTTGGCTGCCTAATTATTGGCCGGCCGCCTCTCTCTCTCTCTCTCTCTCTCTCTCTCTCTCTCTCTCTCTCTCTCTCTCTCTCTCTCTCTCTCTCTCTCTCTCCTCTCTCTCCTCTCTCTCTCTCTCTCTCCCCTCCCTCCCCTCCCCCCCTCCCCTCCCTCCCCTATGTCCTATTCACACCGATCCTCACTCGCTCGCTCGGGCCGTCGAGAGTGAGCTCTGCCGACTCGCTCTGACCGCCCGCCGGTGACGTCACGGCCCCTCCGGCAAGGTCAGGTCAGGCCACCGCTCGCTAGTGCCGGCCGGACTTGTCGGTCCGAAGCCATACTAGCTCCGGAACGCTACGGCAAAGACTGGTTAACCGGAATAGAGCCATATCGACCCAAACTCTTATTCCGACGGCGTTCCGTTTACACCGGCCCAAATCTGGCGTGCCGGAGTCGCTAGGGCAAAACGGACTTGAGCCAAACCAATTGCTGGCTGGGAACTTCCTTTAGTATTTTATGTTAGCTAATAGCTATCAATATTTGACAGGGCGCATAGCTGGATCATATGGGAGAGGATGCTGCTTGCTGCTCTCCACTCCCGTGGCAGACATAAAGGCGCGCAGCGTCACTCACGTAAAAATGGACGAGGTAAGACGTGACTATGGTGCCTACATTTGTGTTGTTACCAGTTACTCAGTCCACCCAAATCTACTTGTATCTATGCTAATCAACACATCATAATTCAATCATTTTTCTGGTTTTTCTTTAGACATTGTTCTTTTTTGGCTCACTACCTGATCCTACATTTTAAAATCACTCGCCGAATCACTGGTGATGGTTAAAAAAATCAAGACAGCATTCATCCTCCTACCGCCATGCTTCCTTATGCGTTGCCATATCTTTTCTTTCCAGAAGTCCTCCCTTCATCTCCTGGTCAGCCGGCCGCGTGGATAAACCCCTCCTCACACCCTGAGTATCATGTATACCACAAATATCCTGGACTTGACTTGACTATGACGACTCATGAGCTGCGACCGGCTACCCATGCGATGGACGGAGCTCCGCCGCCCGTCCTGACCCCGGACGCTAGAAGGTGGGATGCTCATCATCTGCGTGAGACTTCTGAGACTGCGACCGGAGCCCCGCCGCCCGTCCCGACCTCTGACGCTGGAAGGTGGGATGCTCTTCATCTGCGTGAGACTTCTGAGACTGCGACCGGAGCCCCGCCGCCGTCCCGACCCGGACGCTGGAAGGTGGGATGCTCTTCATCTGCGTGAGACTTCTGAGACTGCGACCGGAGGCCCGCCGCCCGTCCCGACCCCGGACGCTAGAAGGTTGGATGCTCATCATCTGCGTGAGACTTCTGAGACTGCGGCCAGAGCCCCGCCGCCCGTCCCGACCTCTGACCGCTAGAACGTGGGATGCATCTGCGTGAGACTTCTGAGACTGTGGCCGAGCCCCACCGCCCGTCCCGACCTCTGACGCTGGAAGGTGGATGCTCTTCATCTGCGTGAGACTTCTGAGACTGCGACCGGAGCCCCGCCGCCCGTCCCGACCCCGGACGCTAGAAGATGGGATGCTCTTCATCTGCGTGAGACTTCTGAGACTGCGACCGGAGCCCCGCCGCCCGTCCCGACCCCGGACGCTGGAAGGTGGGATGCTCTTCATCTGCGTGAGACTTCTGAGACTGCGACCGGAGGCCCGCCGCCCGTCCCGACCTCTGACGCTAGAAGATGGGATGCTCATCATCTGCGTGAGACTTCTGAGACTGCGACCGGAGCCCCGCCGCCCGTCCCGACCCCGGACGCTGGAAGGTGGGATGCTCTTCATCTGCGTGAGACTTCTGAGACTGCGACCGGAGCCCGCCGCCCGTCCCACCCGGACGCTAGAAATGGGATGCTCTTCATCTGCGTGAGACTTCTGAGACTGCGACCGGAGCCCCGCCGCCCGTCCCGACCCCGGACGCTGGAAGTGGGATGCTCTTCATCTGCGTGAGACTTCTGAGACTGCGACCGGAGGCCCCCGCCCGTCCCGACCCCGGACGCTAGAAGGTGGGATGCTCATCATCTGCGTGAGACTTCTGAGACTGCGGCCAGAGCCCCGCCGCCCGTCCCGACCTCTGACGCTGGAAGGTGGGATGCTCTTCATCTGCGTGAGACTTCTGAGACTGCGACCGGAGCCCCACCGCCCGTCCCGACCTCTGACGCTGGAAGGTGGGATGCTCTTCATCTGCGTAAGACTTCTGAGACTGCGGCCAGAGCCCCGCCGCCCGTCCCGACCCCGGACGCTAGAAGATGGGATGCTCATCATCTGCGTGAGACTTCTGAGACTGCGACCGGAGGCCCGCCGCCCGTCCCGACCCCGGACGCTAGAAGATGGGATGCTCATCATCTGCGTGAGACTTCTGAGACTGCGACCGGAGGCCCGCCGCCCGTCCCGACCCCGGACGCTGGAAGGTGGATGCTCTTCATCTGCGTGAGACTTCTGAGACTGCGCGACCGGAGGCCCCGCCCGTCCCGACCCCGGACGCTAGAAGATGGGATGCTCATCATCTGCGTGAGACTTCTGAGACTGCGACCGGAGGCCCGCCGCCCGTCCCGACCTCTGACGCTGGAAGGTGGGATGCTCTTCATCTGCGTGAGACTTCTGAGACTGCGACCGGAGCCCCGCCGCCCGTCCCGACCCCGGACGCTGGAAGGTGGGATGCCTACAAAGGGGTGAAGGTGACATGATCTTGGGAAGGAAGTCGGACCAGGCGTCCGGACGACTACGTGCCATGTCCTTACTGCTATCTTTTTGTGGTTAAAACCACATGATGCACATAAAACATCACTGTGTGGCTCGCAAAACAGAATGCCCAGACATTCCCACGGTGCTGGCAGAGAGCCGGACGCTCCTGAGTGACGGCCAAAGAAAATACTGGGTATCACAAGGACATATTGTCTCGTATGCACGACGATGCAGTTACGAAGACCATAAAGAACGATGAACTCCTGAAGAAGTGGGGTGCCAACTTGCACGCGAAACTTGGAAGGTCGGGTTTTGCGCAGATAAGCCAGCGCCTAAGGATGATGGGCGAAGTTGTCCAAGCAGCCGGAAAGAGCATGCAAGAGCTGATCAATGGCGAAGGATTTGATACGGTTGTAAGTGCCACCAAATCCGTCTGTGGGTTTAGCAGGACAAGCTAAACGCCCACACGGGCTGCCCACATACAACTCCTTCAAAGGCCATGCGGATTGGAGGCGTGTTCGGTGCCCGTGAACACCCTCAGGTCCTTTACAGCTGCCTCTCGAACCTTCTTCTCCGTTAGCGGTGATAGGTGTTCGCCCCTGACGCAGATGACGACCTTTTCCTATCGGCTTCTTCTACGGGCCCTGTAGTGGACAGCCGCTGGCGTGACAGTGCGTCAGCGACAGTGATCCTGCTGGCAGGGGCGCTCGTCACTTCGTAGACGTACGTAGCATTCGAGCTACCACCTAGCAACAGGTGCTCCCCCCCTGAGAACTTAGGCGAGGAGCGTGTTCACGGACTGGCCAGTCCGGAGTGTTAAACGTCGCCCTCAGAGGTAGACGTTCCACCGCTCCATTGCTTGCACGGCACTGAGGGCCTCACGTCGGACAAAGCACCGCTCGTCAGGACAAAGCACTGAGCCGTCAGGACAGCTGTGACATGATGGCACCAGCACCCAGCAGTGCTATCAAATGAATGATTCGGATGCGCGTGGCCGTGACGTCACCACTGTCGGTAGGTCTCGGTTTAAGGGCGTCAGAACCGGGCTGCTCGGTACCATTTTGATGGTCTGGAACCTTGACTCTTCCCCATCCACTCGAACAGCACTCCTTCCGTAGAATCACAGCAAGTTGTCGGATGTAAGCGCAGACTGGGATGGAGCGATTCGACCAGCAAGTCAGCGAGAGGAAACTTCTGAGCTCCCTAACAAGTTGGAAGGAGATTCTGGCAAGCAGAGTCTGTCGAGACCAGGCCGGAGGTGATTTGCAGAAATCGTATCAACTCACCGTGCGAGATGAACGCTGATGTTCCTGCTCTCCGGATGGGGTTCCAGTTGCTCACATGCCGACCGGAGATCGATGTTGCTGTAGACTCTGCCATGAAGTCGAGCCTGGTACTCTTCGATTGTCGAAAGAGGATATATCTCAGCCACAATATGGAGTTGGGCCACCTGATGTCAACGCTGCCCGTTGAATTTGCGAGAGAAGACCTGCGGGTTCACCCATGAGGACGCTTCAATCTTCTCCACGATGTCTTCCGCTCCTCCTGCACCTCATCTCGAACAGAGAGCAAAAGACGGCGCAGCTTGTAGTCCGTGGGCTTAGGGACGAGGATGGGACATTTGGGACGAGGATGCTGTAATGCTGGTAGCCATTGATGGTCGGAGAATCGCATCCCCCCCTCTTGTATGGTGAAGACCTCACCTGATGTTGGGAAATGGTGACACCCAGCTTTGCATCAGACCCAGGCCTGTGATGGCTTCCGCAGCGGCCATGTATCCACCAGGAAGAGGCTGGCATCCACCGACTGGTACCGGGCTGTGGCACGCAGACGTCGCAGAGTATTTACCTGTCACGCTGAAATGCATTCTCCCGAACCTGAGGAGGTTGGATGTGGATGGCTCGTAAGTGCATCCCTAGAGACGGCAGACGTACTCTGCACTAAAGTCTCAAGGTCGAGCAGGTTTCACCAGCATCCACCGTAGTGTCATCGCTTGCCTACGCCTCTCTGCCTCCAGGATGACAGGGCCGGTCACCTTACTTACTGCAGGTGTTTACCTTGCACTGCAACACATGAAACGCCATGGGGGCCTTCTTCACTCGTGTTAACTTCCTCTTTCCGACTGCAGCATAGTGACTTCCTTCCACAGACGCGTCAGGTCACTCGTCTGGCAGGACACTGAGGGGCCCTGGCTGTTGGCATGGTCAGCGAGCCCCTAGCTCCCCATGGCCTTCACAGATGCTGGGTGTTCTGTCAACCGCGGCTGTCGGCTGATATTAGCCACTGCGTTGTGTTCATGACGAGCCATCAGACGACTGGGATGAACGCTCGTAGGCTTCACACAAATCGAGCACCTTCTCCAGGGTGAGGGCACCGTCTTGCAGGACTTCGCTAGATGATGATGCAGGATCTGTTCCACCACGAGTATCTGATCGTCTTATCTTCAATCGTCCTGAAGTTGTTGCTCTTGTTCTCCGCGGGTCGGCTCATGGCCGGCCGTAGCCCACGGCTCTCGGGTGACTGAGGTAGCCGCGGCTGAAGGCCGCCACGACACCGCCGTCCCAAAGCTGCGTAGGGTCCGATCATATGTTTCCGAGTAGTTGGAGCCCGCTCCGGCCAAGCATGGGCACCCAGCAACAGCGCTCCGGTGTTGTCGGACCCTCGCGGCACACCAGGCAGCGCGCCACTGCATGGGCAGGCCAGGTCGCTGCACTGTGGACACCTCGCGCTCGGGTGGCCCGATCCTGCGCAGATAACTCTACGAGTGGCTCCAGTGTCCCGCCCGCAGCTGGTGGACGTTAACCGCCTCGTCCCGAGACACCAGAAGCACCGCATCGGCATCCGGTCTCCCATAATGTTTTTGAAGATGCTGTCTGTCCAGCTGCGATGCCATGCCTTGGTGGCGGAGCGGCCAAGGCTGACAGCCTTCACGAAATAATTCGTATATGTTGTCCAATTCAATTGTCCAATTCAAACAATCAGCCTTTACGAAGCAGCGGACGTCCACGGCGCGGCTTGCGACATGCTGGAGGCCACTTTAGCCAGCACGTCCACCCTTTCGTTGCCGGGTATTCCGCAGTGTGCCGGGATCCACTGTATGAGGACTCGGAGTCAGGAGCAGTCGCCATACGGCGGCACCGAGTGCCGTTCGGTCGTCTGACTCCCAGCACCACTCGCCAGCGTGGCGAGCGCCGCCTGCGGTCTGAGCAGACGATGCTGGGCTCTCCCGCCGGGCGCCT